>NC_141538.1:172977500-173002500 GCF_021556685.1 Rattus norvegicus | reverse complement strand
ACCCTAACCCTAACCCTAACCCTAACCCTAACCCTAACCCTAACCCTAACCCTAACCCTAACCCTAACCCTAACCCTAACCCTAACCCTAACCCTAACCCTAACCCTAACCCTAACCCCAACCCTAACCCTAACCCTAACCCTAACCCTAACCCTAACCCTAACCCTAACCCTAACCCTAACCCTAACCCTAACCCTAACCCTAACCCTAACCCTAACCCTAACCCTAACCCTAACCCTAACCCTAACCCTAACCCTAACCCTAACCCTAACCCTAACCCTAACCCTAACCCTAACCCTAACCCTAACCCTAACCCTAACCCTAACCCTAACCCTAACCCTAACCCTAACCCTAACCCTAACCCTAACCCTAACCCTAACCCTAACCCTAACCCTAACCCTAACCCTAACCCTAACCCTAACCCTAACCCTAACCCTAACCCTAACCCTAACCCTAACCCTAACCCTAACCCTAACCCTAACCCTAACCCTAACCCTAACCCTAACCCTAACCCTAACCCTAACCCTAACCCCTAACCCTAACCCTAACCCTAACCCTAACCCTAACCCTAACCCTAACCCTAACCCTAACCCTAACCCTAACCCTAACCCTAACCCTAACCCTAACCCTAACCCTAACCCTAACCCTAACCCTAAAGCAACTCCCAACCCTAACCCTAACCCTAACCCTAACCCTAACCCTAACCCTAACCCTAACCCTAACCCTAACCCTAACCCTAACCCTAACCCTAACCCTAACCCTAACCCTAACCCTAACCCTAACCCTAACCCTAACCCTAACCCTAACCCTAACCCTAACCCTAACCCTAACCCTAACCCTAACCCTAACCCTAACCCTAACCCTAACCCTAACCCTAACCCCAACCTTAACCCCAAGAACCCTAACCCTAACCCTAACCCTAACCCTAACCCTAACCCTAACCCTAACCCTAACCCTAACCCTAACCCTAACCCTAACCCTAACCCTAACCCTAACCCCAACCCTAACCCTAACCCTAACCCTAACCCTAACCCTAACCCTAACCCTAACCCTAACCCTAACCCTAACCCCAACCCTAACCCTAACCCTAACCCTAACCCTAACCCTAACCCTAACCCTAACCCTAACCCCTAACCCTAACCCTAACCCTAACCCTAACCCTAACCCTAACCCTAACCCTAACCCTAACCCTAACCCTAACCCTAACCCTAACCCTAACCCTAACCCTAACCCTAACCCTAACCCTAACCCTAACCCTAACCTAACTCCTAACCCTAACCCTAACCCTAACCCTAACCCTAACCCTAACCCTAACCCTAACCCTAACCCTAACCCTAACCCTAACCCTAACCCTAACCCTAACCCTAACCCTAACCCTAACCCTAACCCTAACCCTAACCCTAACCCTAACCCTAACCCTAACCCTAACCCTAACCCTAACCCTAACCCTAACCCTAACCCTAACCCTAACCCTAACCCTAACCCTAACCCTAACCCTAACCCTAACCCTAACCCTAACCCCTAACCCTAACCCTAACCCTAACCCTAACCCTAACCCTAACCCTAACCCTAACCCTAACCCTAACCCTAACCCTAACCCTAACCCTAACCCTAACCCTAACCCTAACCCTAACCCTAACCCTAACCCTAACCCTAACCCTAACCCCAACCCTAACCCTAACCCTAACCCTAACCCTAACCCTAACCCTAACCCTAACCCTAACCCTAACCCTAACCCTAACCCTAACCCTAACCCTAACCCTAACCCTAACCCTAACCCTAACCCTAACCCCAACCCTAACCCCAACCCTAACCCTAACCCTAACCCTAACCCTAACCCTAACCCTAACCCTAACCCTAACCCTAACCCTAACCCTAACCCTAACCCTAACCCTAACCCTAACCCTAACCCTAACCCTAACCCTAACCCTAACCCAACCCTAACCCCAACCCTAACCCTAACCCTAACCCTAACCCTAACCCTAACCCTAACCCTAACCCTAACCCTAACCCTAACCCTAACCCTAACCCCAACCCTAACCCTAACCCTAACCCTAACCCTAACCTAACCCTAACCCTAACCCTAACCCTAACCCTAACCCTAACCCTAACCCTAACCCTAACCCTAACCCTAACCCTAACCCTAACCCTAACCCTAACCCTAACCCTAACCCTAACCCCAAACCCTAACCCTAACCCTAACCCTAACCCTAACCCTAACCCTAACCCTAACCCTAACCCTAACCCTAACCCTAACCCTAACCCTAACCCTAACCCTAACCCTAACCCCAACCCCAACCCTAACCCTAACCCTAACCCTAACCCTAACCCTAACCCTAACCCTAACCCTAACCCTAACCCTAACCCTAACCCTAACCCTAACCCTAACCCTAACCCTAACCCTAACCCTAACCCTAACCCTAACCCTAACCCTAACCCCTCCTAACCCTAACCCTAACCCCAACCCTAACCCTAACCCTAACCCTAACCCTAACCCTAACCCTAACCCTAACCCTAACCCTAACCCTAACCCTAACCCTAACCCTAACCCTAACCCTAACCCTAACCCTAACCCTAACCCTAACCCTAACCCTAACCCTAACCCTAACCCCAACCCCAACCCTAACCCTAACCCTAACCCTAACCCTAACCCTAACCCTAACCCTAACCCTAACCCTAACCCTAACCCTAACCCTAACCCTAACCCTAACCCTAACCCTAACCCTAACCCTAACCCTAACCCTAACCCTAACCCTAACCCTAACCCTAACCCTAACCCTAACCCTAACCCTAACCCTAACCCTAACCCTAACCCTAACCCTAACCCTAACCCTAACCCTAACCCTAACCCTAACCCTAACCCTAACCCTAACCCTAACCCCTAACCCTAACCCTAACCCTAACCCTAACCCTAACCCTAACCCTAACCCTAACCCTAACCCTAACCCTAACCCTAACCCTAACCCTAACCCTAACCCTAACCCTAACCCTAACCCTAACCCTAACCCTAACCCTAACCCTAACCCTAACCCTAACCCTAACCCTAACCCTAACCCTAACCCTAACCCTAACCCTAACCCTAACCCTAACCCTAACCCTAACCCTAACCCTAACCCTAACCCTAACCCTAACCCTAACCCTAACCCTAACCCTAACCCTAACCCTAACCCTAACCCTAACCCTAACCCTAACCCTAACCCTAACCCTAACCCTAACCCTAACCCTAACCCTAACCCTAACCCTAACCCTAACCCTAACCCTAACCCTAACCCTAACCCTAACCCTAACCCTAACCCTAACCCTAACCCTAACCCTAACCCTAACCCTAACCCTAACCCTAACCCTAACCCTAACCCTAACCCTAACCCTAACCCTAACCCTAACCCTAACCCTAACCCTAACCCTAACCCTAACCCTAACCCTAACCCTAACCCTAACCCTAACCCTAACCCTAACCCTAACCCTAACCCTAACCCTAACCCTAACCCTAACCCTAACCCTAACCCTAACCCTAACCCTAACCCTAACCCTAACCCTAACCCTAACCCTAACCCTAACCCTAACCCTAACCCTAACCCTAACCCTAACCCTAACCCTAACCCTAACCCTAACCCTAACCCTAACCCTAACCCTAACCCTAACCCTAACCCTAACCCTAACCCTAACCCTAACCCCAACCCTAACCCTAACCCTAACCCTAACCCTAACCCTAACCCTAACCCTAACCCTAACCCTAACCCTAACCCTAACCCTAACCCTAACCCTAACCCTAACCCTAACCCTAACCCTAACCCTAACCCTAACCCTAACCCTAACCCTAACCCTAACCCTAACCCTAACCCTAACCCTAACCCTAACCCTAACCCTAACCCTAACCCTAACCCTAACCCTAACCCTAACCCTAACCCTAACCCTAACCCTAACCCTAACCCTAACCCTAACCCTAACCCTAACCCTAACCCTAACCCTAACCCTAACCCTAACCCTAACCCTAACCCTAACCCTAACCCTAACCCTAACCCTAAACCCTAACCCTAACCCTAACCCTAACCCTAACCCTAACCCTAACCCTAACCCTAACCCTAACCCTAACCCTAACCCTAACCCTAACCCTAACCCTAACCCTAACCCTAACCCTAACCCTAACCCTAACCCTAACCCTAACCCTAACCCTAACCCTAACCCTAACCCTAACCCTAACCCTAACCCTAACCCTAACCCTAACCCTAACCCTAACCCTAACCCTAACCCTAACCCTAACCCTAACCCTAACCCTAACCCTAACCCTAACCCTAACCCTAACCCTAACCCTAACCCTAACCCTAACCCTAACCCTAACCCTAACCCTAACCCTAACCCTAACCCTAACCCTAACCCTAACCCTAACCCTAACCCTAACCCTAACCCTAACCCTAACCCTAACCCTAACCCTAACCCTAACCCTAACCCTAACCCTAACCCTAACCCTAACCCTAACCCTAACCCTAACCCTAACCCTAACCCTAACCCTAACCCTAACCCTAACCCTAACCCTAACCCTAACCCTAACCCTAACCCTAACCCTAACCCTAACCCTAACCCTAACCCTAACCCTAACCCTAACCCTAACCCTAACCCTAACCCTAACCCTAACCCTAACCCTAACCCTAACCCTAACCCTAACCCTAACCCTAACCCTAACCCTAACCCTAACCCTAACCCTAACCCTAACCCTAACCCTAACCCTAACCCTAACCCTAACCCTAACCCTAACCCTAACCCTAACCCTAACCCTAACCCTAACCCTAACCCTAACCCTAACCCTAACCCTAACCCTAACCCTAACCCTAACCCTAACCCTAACCCTAACCCTAACCCTAACCCTAACCCTAACCCTAACCCTAACCCTAACCCTAACCCTAACCCTAACCCTAACCCTAACCCTAACCCTAACCCTAACCCTAACCCTAACCCTAACCCCAACCCTAACCCTAACCCTAACCCTAACCCTAACCCTAACCCTAACCCTAACCCTAACCCTAACCCTAACCCTAACCCTAACCCTAACCCCAACCCTAACCCTAACCCTAACCCTAACCCTAACCCTAACCCTAACCCTAACCCTAACCCTAACCCTAACCCTAACCCTAACCCTAACCCTAACCCTAACCCTAACCCTAACCCTAACCCTAACCCTAACCCTAACCCTAACCCTAACCCTAACCCTAACCCTAACCCTAACCCTAACCCTAACCCTAACCCTAACCCTAACCCTAACCCTAACCCTAACCCTAACCCTAACCCTAACCCTAACCCTAACCCTAACCCTAACCCTAACCCTAACCCTAACCCTAACCCTAACCCTAACCCTAACCCTAACCCTAACCCTAACCCTAACCCTAACCCTAACCCTAACCCTAACCCTAACCCTAACCCTAACCCTAACCCTAACCCTAACCCTAACCCTAACCCTAACCCTAACCCTAACCCTAACCCTAACCCTAACCCTAACCCTAACCCTAACCCTAACCCTAACCCTAACCCTAACCCTAACCCCAACCCTAACCCTAACCCTAACCCTAACCCTAACCCTAACCCTAACCCTAACCCTAACCCTAACCCTAACCCTAACCCTAACCCTAACCCTAACCCTAACCCTAACCCTAACCCTAACCCTAACCCTAACCCTAACCCTAACCCTAACCCTAACCCTAACCCTAACCCTAACCCTAACCCTAACCCTAACCCTAACCCTAACCCTAACCCTAACCCTAACCCTAACCCTAACCCTAACCCTAACCCTAACCCTAACCCTAACCCTAACCCTAACCCTAACCCTAACCCTAACCCTAACCCTAACCCTAACCCTAACCCTAACCCTAACCCTAACCCTAACCCTAACCCTAACCCTAACCCTAACCCTAACCCTAACCCTAACCCTAACCCTAACCCTAACCCTAACCCTAACCCTAACCCTAACCCTAACCCTAACCCTAACCCTAACCCTAACCCTAACCCTAACCCTAACCCTAACCCTAACCCTAACCCTAACCCTAACCCTAACCCTAACCCTAACCCTAACCCTAACCCTAACCCTAACCCTAACCCTAACCCTAACCCTAACCCTAACCCTAACCCTAACCCTAACCCTAACCCTAACCCTAACCCTAACCCTAACCCTAACCCTAACCCTAACCCTAACCCTAACCCTAACCCTAACCCTAACCCTAACCCTAACCCTAACCCTAACCCTAACCCTAACCCTAACCCTAACCCTAACCCTAACCCTAACCCTAACCCTAACCCTAACCCTAACCCTAACCCTAACCCTAACCCTAACCCTAACCCTAACCCTAACCCTAACCCTAACCCTAACCCTAACCCTAACCCTAACCCTAACCCTAACCCTAACCCTAACCCTAACCCTAACCCTAACCCTAACCCTAACCCTAACCCTAACCCTAACCCTAACCCTAACCCTAACCCTAACCCTAACCCTAACCCTAACCCTAACCCTAACCCTAACCCTAACCCTAACCCTAACCCTAACCCTAACCCTAACCCTAACCCTAACCCTAACCCTAACCCTAACCCTAACCCTAACCCTAACCCTAACCCTAACCCTAACCCTAACCCTAACCCTAACCCTAACCCTAACCCTAACCCTAACCCTAACCCTAACCCTAACCCTAACCCTAACCCTAACCCTAACCCTAACCCTAACCCTAACCCTAACCCTAACCCTAACCCTAACCCTAACCCTAACCCTAACCCTAACCCTAACCCTAACCCTAACCCTAACCCTAACCCTAACCCTAACCCTAACCCTAACCCTAACCCTAACCCTAACCCTAACCCTAACCCTAACCCTAACCCTAACCCTAACCCTAACCCTAACCCTAACCCTAACCCTAACCCTAACCCTAACCCTAACCCTTAACCCTAACCCTAACCCTAACCCTAACCCTAACCCTAACCCTAACCCTAACCCTAACCCTAACCCTAACCCTAACCCTAACCCTAACCCTAACCCTAACCCTAACCCTAACCCTAACCCTAACCCTAACCCTAACCCTAACCCTAACCCTAACCCTAACCCTAACCCTAACCCTAACCCTAACCCTAACCCTAACCCTAACCCTAACCCTAACCCTAACCCTAACCCTAACCCTAACCCTAACCCTAACCCTAACCCTAACCCTAACCCTAACCCTAACCCTAACCCTAACCCTAACCCTAACCCTAACCCTAACCCTAACCCTAACCCTAACCCTAACCCTAACCCTAACCCTAACCCTAACCCTAACCCTAACCCTAACCCTAACCCTAACCCTAACCCTAACCCTAACCCTAACCCTAACCCTAACCCTAACCCTAACCCTAACCCTAACCCTAACCCTAACCCTAACCCTAACCCTAACCCTAACCCTAACCCTAACCCTAACCCTAACCCTAACCCTAACCCTAACCCTAACCCTAACCCTAACCCTAACCCTAACCCTAACCCTAACCCTAACCCTAACCCTAACCCTAACCCTAACCCTAACCCTAACCCTAACCCTAACCCTAACCCTAACCCTAACCCTAACCCTAACCCTAACCCTAACCCTAACCCTAACCCTAACCCTAACCCTAACCCTAACCCTAACCCTAACCCTAACCCTAACCCTAACCCTAACCCTAACCCTAACCCTAACCCTAACCCTAACCCTAACCCTAACCCTAACCCCAACCCTAACCCTAACCCTAACCCTAACCCTAACCCTAACCCTAACCCTAACCCTAACCCTAACCCTAACCCTAACCCTAACCCTAACCCTAACCCTAACCCTAACCCTAACCCTAACCCTAACCCTAACCCTAACCCTAACCCTAACCCTAACCCTAACCCTAACCCTAACCCTAACCCTAACCCTAACCCTAACCCTAACCCTAACCCTAACCCTAACCCTAACCCTAACCCTAACCCTAACCCTAACCCTAACCCTAACCCTAACCCTAACCCTAACCCTAACCCTAACCCTAACCCTAACCCTAACCCTAACCCTAACCCTAACCCTAACCCTAACCCTAACCCTAACCCTAACCCTAACCCTAACCCTAACCCTAACCCTAACCCTAACCCTAACCCTAACCCTAACCCTAACCCTAACCCTAACCCTAACCCTAACCCTAACCCTAACCCTAACCCTAACCCTAACCCTAACCCTAACCCCAACCCTAACCCTAACCCTAACCCTAACCCTAACCCTAACCCTAACCCTAACCCTAACCCTAACCCTAACCCTAACCCTAACCCTAACCCTAACCCTAACCCTAACCCTAACCCTAACCCTAACCCTAACCCTAACCCTAACCCTAACCCTAACCCTAACCCTAACCCTAACCCTAACCCTAACCCTAACCCTAACCCTAACCCTAACCCTAACCCTAACCCTAACCCTAACCCTAACCCTAACCCTAACCCTAACCCTAACCCTAACCCTAACCCTAACCCTAACCCTAACCCTAACCCTAACCCTAACCCTAACCCTAACCCTAACCCTAACCCTAACCCTAACCCTAACCCTAACCCTAACCCTAACCCTAACCCTAACCCTAACCCTAACCCTAACCCTAACCCTAACCCTAACCCTAACCCTAACCCTAACCCTAACCCTAACCCTAACCCTAACCCTAACCCTAACCCTAACCCTAACCCTAACCCTAACCCTAACCCTAACCCTAACCCTAACCCTAACCCTAACCCTAACCCTAACCCTAACCCTAACCCTAACCCTAACCCTAACCCTAACCCTAACCCTAACCCTAACCCTAACCCTAACCCTAACCCTAACCCTAACCCTAACCCTAACCCTAACCCTAACCCTAACCCTAACCCTAACCCTAACCCTAACCCTAACCCTAACCCTAACCCTAACCCTAACCCTAACCCTAACCCTAACCCTAACCCTAACCCTAACCCTAACCCTAACCCTAACCCTAACCCTAACCCTAACCCTAACCCTAACCCTAACCCTAACCCTAACCCTAACCCTAACCCTAACCCTAACCCTAACCCTAACCCTAACCCTAACCCTAACCCTAACCCTAACCCTAACCCTAACCCTAACCCTAACCCTAACCCTAACCCTAACCCTAACCCTAACCCTAACCCTAACCCTAACCCTAACCCTAACCCTAACCCTAACCCTAACCCTAACCCTAACCCTAACCCTAACCCTAACCCTAACCCTAACCCTAACCCTAACCCTAACCCTAACCCTAACCCTAACCCTAACCCTAACCCTAACCCTAACCCTAACCCTAACCCTAACCCTAACCCTAACCCTAACCCTAACCCTAACCCTAACCCTAACCCTAACCCTAACCCTAACCCTAACCCTAACCCTAACCCTAACCCTAACCCTAACCCTAACCCTAACCCTAACCCTAACCCTAACCCTAACCCTAACCCTAACCCTAACCCTAACCCTAACCCTAACCCTAACCCTAACCCTAACCCTAACCCTAACCCTAACCCTAACCCTAACCCTAACCCTAACCCTAACCCTAACCCTAACCCTAACCCTAACCCTAACCCTAACCCTAACCCTAACCCTAACCAACCTAACCCTAACCCTAACCCCAACCCTAACCCTAACCCTAACCCTAACCCTAACCCTAACCCTAACCCTAACCCTAACCCTAACCCTAACCCTAACCCTAACCCTAACCCTAACCCTAACCCTAACCCTAACCCTAACCCTAACCCTAACCCTAACCCTAACCCTAACCCTAACCCTAACCCTAACCCTAACCCTAACCCTAACCCTAACCCTAACCCTAACCCTAACCCTAACCCTAACCCTAACCCTAACCCTAACCCTAACCCTAACCCTAACCCTAACCCTAACCCTAACCCTAACCCTAACCCTAACCCTAACCCTAACCCTAACCCTAACCCCTAACCCTAACCCTAACCCTAACCCTAACCCTAACCCTAACCCTAACCCTAACCCTAACCCTAACCCTAACCCTAACCCTAACCCTAACCCTAACCCTAACCCTAACCCTAACCCTAACCCTAACCCTAACCCTAACCCTAACCCTAACCCTAACCCTAACCCTAACCCTAACCCTAACCCTAACCCTAACCCTAACCCTAACCCTAACCCTAACCCTAACCCTAACCCTAACCCTAACCCTAACCCTAACCCTAACCCTAACCCTAACCCTAACCCTAACCCTAACCCTAACCCTAACCCTAACCCTAACCCTAACCCTAACCCTAACCCTAACCCTAACCCTAACCCTAACCCTAACCCTAACCCTAACCCTAACCCTAACCCTAACCCTAACCCTAACCCTAACCCTAACCCTAACCCTAACCCTAACCCTAACCCTAACCCTAACCCTAACCCTAACCCTAACCCTAACCCTAACCCTAACCCCAACCCTAACCCTAACCCTAACCCTAACCCTAACCCTAACCCTAACCCTAACCCTAACCCTAACCCTAACCCTAACCCTAACCCTAACCCTAACCCTAACCCTAACCCTAACCCTAACCCTAACCCTAACCCTAACCCTAACCCTAACCCTAACCCTAACCCTAACCCTAACCCTAACCCTAACCCTAACCCCAACCCTAACCCTAACCCTAACCCTAACCCTAACCCTAACCCTAACCCTAACCCTAACCCTAACCCTAACCCTAACCCTAACCCTAACCCTAACCCTAACCCTAACCCTAACCCTAACCCTAACCCTAACCCTAACCCTAACCCTAACCCTAACCCTAACCCTAACCCTAACCCCAACCCTAACCCTAACCCTAACCCTAACCCTAACCCTAACCCTAACCCTAACCCTAACCCTAACCCTAACCCTAACCCTAACCCTAACCCTAACCCTAACCCTAACCCTAACCCTAACCCTAACCCTAACCCTAACCCTAACCCTAACCCTAACCCTAACCCTAACCCTAACCCTAACCCTAACCCTAACCCTAACCCTAACCCTAACCCTAACCCTAACCCTAACCCTAACCCTAACCCTAACCCTAACCCTAACCCTAACCCTAACCCTAACCCTAACCCTAACCCTAACCCTAACCCTAACCCTAACCCTAACCCTAACCCTAACCCTAACCCTAACCCTAACCCTAACCCTAACCCTAACCCTAACCCTAACCCTAACCCTAACCCTAACCCTAACCCCAACCCTAACCCTAACCCTAACCCTAACCCTAACCCTAACCCTAACCCTAACCCTAACCCTAACCCTAACCCCAACCCTAACCCTAACCCTAACCCTAACCCTAACCCTAACCCTAACCCTAACCCTAACCCTAACCCTAACCCTAACCCTAACCCTAACCCTAACCCTAACCCTAACCCTAACCCTAACCCTAACCCTAACCCTAACCCTAACCCTAACCCTAACCCTAACCCTAACCCTAACCCTAACCCTAACCCTAACCCTAACCCTAACCCTAACCCTAACCCTAACCCTAACCCTAACCCTAACCCTAACCCTAACCCTAACCCTAACCCTAACCCTAACCCTAACCCTAACCCTAACCCTAACCCTAACCCTAACCCTAACCCTAACCCTAACCCTAACCCTAACCCTAACCCTAACCCTAACCCTAACCCTAACCCTAACCCTAACCCTAACCCTAACCCTAACCCTAACCCTAACCCTAACCCTAACCCTAACCCTAACCCTAACCCTAACCCTAACCCTAACCCTAACCCTAACCCTAACCCTAACCCTAACCCTAACCCTAACCCTAACCCTAACCCTAACCCTAACCCTAACCCTAACCCTAACCCTAACCCTAACCCTAACCCTAACCCTAACCCTAACCCTAACCCTAACCCTAACCCTAACCCTAACCCTAACCCTAACCCTAACCCTAACCCTAACCCTAACCCTAACCCTAACCCTAACCCTAACCCTAACCCTAACCCTAACCCTAACCCCAACCCCAACCCTAACCCTAACCCTAACCCTAACCCTAACCCTAACCCTAACCCTAACCCTAACCCTAACCCTAACCCTAACCCTAACCCTAACCCTAACCCTAACCCTAACCCTAACCCTAACCCTAACCCTAACCCTAACCCTAACCCTAACCCTAACCCTAACCCTAACCCTAACCCTAACCCTAACCCTAACCCTAACCCTAACCCTAACCCTAACCCTAACCCTAACCCTAACCCTAACCCTAACCCTAACCCTAACCCTAACCCTAACCCTAACCCTAACCCTAACCCTAACCCTAACCCTAACCCTAACCCTAACCCTAACCCTAACCCTAACCCTAACCCTAACCCTAACCCTAACCCTAACCCTAACCCTAACCCTAACCCTAACCCTAACCCTAACCCTAACCCTAACCCTAACCCTAACCCTAACCCTAACCCTAACCCTAACCCTAACCCTAACCCTAACCCTAACCCTAACCCTAACCCTAACCCTAACCCTAACCCTAACCCTAACCCTAACCCTAACCCTAACCCTAACCCTAACCCTAACCCTAACCCCAACCCTAACCCTAACCCTAACCCTAACCCTAACCCTAACCCTAACCCTAACCCTAACCCTAACCCTAACCCTAACCCTAACCCTAACCCTAACCCTAACCCTAACCCTAACCCTAACCCTAACCCTAACCCTAACCCTAACCCTAACCCTAACCCTAACCCTAACCCTAACCCTAACCCTAACCCTAACCCTAACCCTAACCCTAACCCTAACCCTAACCCTAACCCTAACCCTAACCCTAACCCTAACCCTAACCCTAACCCTAACCCTAACCCTAACCCTAACCCTAACCCTAACCCTAACCCTAACCCTAACCCTAACCCTAACCCTAACCCTAACCCTAACCCTAACCCTAACCCTAACCCTAACCCTAACCCTAACCCTAACCCTAACCCTAACCCTAACCCTAACCCCAACCCTAACCCTAACCCTAACCCTAACCCTAACCCTAACCCTAACCCTAACCCTAACCCTAACCCTAACCCTAACCCTAACCCTAACCCTAACCCTAACCCTAACCCTAACCCTAACCCTAACCCTAACCCTAACCCTAACCCTAACCCTAACCCTAACCCTAACCCTAACCCTAACCCTAACCCTAACCCTAACCCTAACCCTAACCCTAACCCTAACCCTAACCCTAACCCTAACCCTAACCCTAACCCTAACCCTAACCCTAACCCTAACCCTAACCCTAACCCTAACCCTAACCCTAACCCTAACCCTAACCCTAACCCTAACCCTAACCCTAACCCTAACCCTAACCCTAACCCTAACCCTAACCCTAACCCTAACCCTAACCCTAACCCTAACCCTAACCCTAACCCTAACCCTAACCCTAACCCTAACCCTAACCCTAACCCTAACCCTAACCCTAACCCTAACCCTAACCCTAACCCTAACCCTAACCCTAACCCTAACCCTAACCCTAACCCTAACCCTAACCCTAACCCTAACCCTAACCCTAACCCTAACCCTAACCCTAACCCTAACCCTAACCCTAACCCTAACCCTAACCCTAACCCTAACCCTAACCCTAACCCTAACCCTAACCCTAACCCTAACCCTAACCCTAACCCTAACCCTAACCCTAACCCTAACCCTAACCCTAACCCTAACCCTAACCCTAACCCTAACCCTAACCCTAACCCTAACCCTAACCCTAACCCTAACCCTAACCCTAACCCTAACCCTAACCCTAACCCTAACCCTAACCCTAACCCTAACCCTAACCCTAACCCTAACCCTAACCCTAACCCTAACCCTAACCCTAACCCTAACCCTAACCCTAACCCTAACCCTAACCCTAACCCTAACCCTAACCCTAACCCTAACCCTAACCCTAACCCTAACCCTAACCCTAACCCTAACCCTAACCCTAACCCTAACCCTAACCCTAACCCTAACCCTAACCCTAACCCTAACCCTAACCCTAACCCTAACCCTAACCCTAACCCTAACCCTAACCCTAACCCTAACCCTAACCCTAACCCTAACCCTAACCCTAACCCTAACCCTAACCCTAACCCTAACCCTAACCCTAACCCTAACCCTAACCCTAACCCTAACCCTAACCCTAACCCTAACCCTAACCCTAACCCTAACCCTAACCCTAACCCTAACCCTAACCCTAACCCTAACCCTAACCCTAACCCTAACCCTAACCCTAACCCTAACCCTAACCCTAACCCTAACCCTAACCCTAACCCTAACCCTAACCCTAACCCTAACCCTAACCCTAACCCTAACCCTAACCCTAACCCTAACCCTAACCCTAACCCTAACCCTAACCCTAACCCTAACCCTAACCCTAACCCTAACCCTAACCCTAACCCTAACCCTAACCCTAACCCTAACCCTAACCCTAACCCTAACCCTAACCCTAACCCTAACCCTAACCCTAACCCTAACCCTAACCCTAACCCTAACCCTAACCCTAACCCTAACCCTAACCCTAACCCTAACCCTAACCCTAACCCTAACCCTAACCCTAACCCTAACCCTAACCCTAACCCTAACCCTAACCCTAACCCTAACCCTAACCCTAACCCTAACCCTAACCCTAACCCTAACCCTAACCCTAACCCTAACCCTAACCCTAACCCTAACCCTAACCCTAACCCTAACCCTAACCCTAACCCTAACCCTAACCCTAACCCTAACCCTAACCCTAACCCTAACCCTAACCCTAACCCTAACCCTAACCCTAACCCTAACCCTAACCCTAACCCTAACCCTAACCCTAACCCTAACCCTAACCCTAACCCTAACCCTAACCCTAACCCTAACCCTAACCCTAACCCTAACCCTAACCCTAACCCTAACCCTAACCCTAACCCTAACCCTAACCCTAACCCTAACCCTAACCCTAACCCTAACCCTAACCCTAACCCTAACCCTAACCCTAACCCTAACCCTAACCCTAACCCTAACCCTAACCCTAACCCTAACCCTAACCCTAACCCTAACCCTAACCCTAACCCTAACCCTAACCCTAACCCTAACCCTAACCCTAACCCTAACCCTAACCCTAACCCTAACCCTAACCCTAACCCTAACCCTAACCCTAACCCTAACCCTAACCCTAACCCTAACCCTAACCCTAACCCTAACCCTAACCCTAACCCTAACCCTAACCCTAACCCTAACCCTAACCCTAACCCTAACCCTAACCCTAACCCTAACCCTAACCCTAACCCTAACCCTAACCCTAACCCTAACCCTAACCCTAACCCTAACCCTAACCCTAACCCTAACCCTAACCCTAACCCTAACCCTAACCCTAACCCTAACCCTAACCCTAACCCTAACCCTAACCCTAACCCTAACCCTAACCCTAACCCTAACCCTAACCCTAACCCTAACCCTAACCCTAACCCTAACCCTAACCCTAACCCTAACCCTAACCCTAACCCTAACCCTAACCCTAACCCTAACCCTAACCCTAACCCTAACCCTAACCCTAACCCTAACCCTAACCCTAACCCTAACCCTAACCCTAACCCTAACCCTAACCCTAACCCTAACCCTAACCCTAACCCTAACCCTAACCCTAACCCTAACCCTAACCCTAACCCTAACCCTAACCCTAACCCTAACCCTAACCCTAACCCTAACCCTAACCCTAACCCTAACCCTAACCCTAACCCTAACCCTAACCCTAACCCTAACCCTAACCCTAACCCTAACCCTAACCCTAACCCTAACCCTAACCCTAACCCTAACCCTAACCCTAACCCTAACCCTAACCCTAACCCTAACCCTAACCCTAACCCTAACCCTAACCCTAACCCTAACCCTAACCCTAACCCTAACCCTAACCCTAACCCTAACCCTAACCCTAACCCTAACCCTAACCCTAACCCTAACCCTAACCCTAACCCTAACCCTAACCCTAACCCTAACCCTAACCCTAACCCTAACCCTAACCCTAACCCTAACCCTAACCCTAACCCTAACCCTAACCCTAACCCTAACCCTAACCCTAACCCTAACCCTAACCCTAACCCTAACCCTAACCCTAACCCTAACCCTAACCCTAACCCTAACCCTAACCCTAACCCTAACCCTAACCCTAACCCTAACCCTAACCCTAACCCTAACCCTAACCCTAACCCTAACCCTAACCCTAACCCTAACCCTAACCCTAACCCTAACCCTAACCCTAACCCTAACCCTAACCCTAACCCTAACCCTAACCCTAACCCTAACCCTAACCCTAACCCTAACCCTAACCCTAACCCTAACCCTAACCCTAACCCTAACCCTAACCCTAACCCTAACCCTAACCCTAACCCTAACCCTAACCCTAACCCTAACCCTAACCCTAACCCTAACCCTAACCCTAACCCTAACCCTAACCCTAACCCTAACCCTAACCCTAACCCTAACCCTAACCCTAACCCTAACCCTAACCCTAACCCTAACCCTAACCCTAACCCTAACCCTAACCCTAACCCTAACCCTAACCCTAACCCTAACCCTAACCCTAACCCTAACCCTAACCCTAACCCTAACCCTAACCCTAACCCTAACCCTAACCCTAACCCTAACCCTAACCCTAACCCTAACCCTAACCCTAACCCTAACCCTAACCCTAACCCTAACCCTAACCCTAACCCTAACCCTAACCCTAACCCTAACCCTAACCCTAACCCTAACCCTAACCCTAACCCTAACCCTAACCCTAACCCTAACCCTAACCCTAACCCTAACCCTAACCCTAACCCTAACCCTAACCCTAACCCTAACCCTAACCCTAACCCTAACCCTAACCCTAACCCTAACCCTAACCCTAACCCTAACCCTAACCCTAACCCTAACCCTAACCCTAACCCTAACCCTAACCCTAACCCTAACCCTAACCCTAACCCTAACCCTAACCCTAACCCTAACCCTAACCCTAACCCTAACCCTAACCCTAACCCTAACCCTAACCCTAACCCTAACCCTAACCCTAACCCTAACCCTAACCCTAACCCTAACCCTAACCCTAACCCTAACCCTAACCCTAACCCTAACCCTAACCCTAACCCTAACCCTAACCCTAACCCTAACCCTAACCCTAACCCTAACCCTAACCCTAACCCTAACCCTAACCCTAACCCTAACCCTAACCCTAACCCTAACCCTAACCCTAACCCTAACCCTAACCCTAACCCTAACCCTAACCCTAACCCTAACCCTAACCCTAACCCTAACCCTAACCCTAACCCTAACCCTAACCCTAACCCTAACCCTAACCCTAACCCTAACCCTAACCCTAACCCTAACCCTAACCCTAACCCTAACCCTAACCCTAACCCTAACCCTAACCCTAACCCTAACCCTAACCCTAACCCTAACCCTAACCCTAACCCTAACCCTAACCCTAACCCTAACCCTAACCCTAACCCTAACCCTAACCCTAACCCTAACCCTAACCCTAACCCTAACCCTAACCCTAACCCTAACCCTAACCCTAACCCTAACCCTAACCCTAACCCTAACCCTAACCCTAACCCTAACCCTAACCCTAACCCTAACCCTAACCCTAACCCTAACCCTAACCCTAACCCTAACCCTAACCCTAACCCTAACCCTAACCCTAACCCTAACCCTAACCCTAACCCTAACCCTAACCCTAACCCTAACCCTAACCCTAACCCTAACCCTAACCCTAACCCTAACCCTAACCCTAACCCTAACCCTAACCCTAACCCTAACCCTAACCCTAACCCTAACCCTAACCCTAACCCTAACCCTAACCCTAACCCTAACCCTAACCCTAACCCTAACCCTAACCCTAACCCTAACCCTAACCCTAACCCTAACCCTAACCCTAACCCTAACCCTAACCCTAACCCTAACCCTAACCCTAACCCTAACCCTAACCCTAACCCTAACCCTAACCCTAACCCTAACCCTAACCCTAACCCTAACCCTAACCCTAACCCTAACCCTAACCCTAACCCTAACCCTAACCCTAACCCTAACCCTAACCCTAACCCTAACCCTAACCCTAACCCTAACCCTAACCCTAACCCTAACCCTAACCCTAACCCTAACCCTAACCCTAACCCTAACCCTAACCCTAACCCTAACCCTAACCCTAACCCTAACCCTAACCCTAACCCTAACCCTAACCCTAACCCTAACCCTAACCCTAACCCTAACCCTAACCCTAACCCTAACCCTAACCCTAACCCTAACCCTAACCCTAACCCTAACCCTAACCCTAACCCTAACCCTAACCCTAACCCTAACCCTAACCCTAACCCTAACCCTAACCCTAACCCTAACCCTAACCCTAACCCTAACCCTAACCCTAACCCTAACCCTAACCCTAACCCTAACCCTAACCCTAACCCTAACCCTAACCCTAACCCTAACCCTAACCCTAACCCTAACCCTAACCCTAACCCTAACCCTAACCCTAACCCTAACCCTAACCCTAACCCTAACCCTAACCCTAACCCTAACCCTAACCCTAACCCTAACCCTAACCCTAACCCTAACCCTAACCCTAACCCTAACCCTAACCCTAACCCTAACCCTAACCCTAACCCTAACCCTAACCCTAACCCTAACCCTAACCCTAACCCTAACCCTAACCCTAACCCTAACCCTAACCCTAACCCTAACCCTAACCCTAACCCTAACCCTAACCCTAACCCTAACCCTAACCCTAACCCTAACCCTAACCCTAACCCTAACCCTAACCCTAACCCTAACCCTAACCCTAACCCTAACCCTAACCCTAACCCTAACCCTAACCCTAACCCTAACCCTAACCCTAACCCTAACCCTAACCCTAACCCTAACCCTAACCCTAACCCTAACCCTAACCCTAACCCTAACCCTAACCCTAACCCTAACCCTAACCCTAACCCTAACCCTAACCCTAACCCTAACCCTAACCCTAACCCTAACCCTAACCCTAACCCTAACCCTAACCCTAACCCTAACCCTAACCCTAACCCTAACCCTAACCCTAACCCTAACCCTAACCCTAACCCTAACCCTAACCCTAACCCTAACCCTAACCCTAACCCTAACCCTAACCCTAACCCTAACCCTAACCCTAACCCTAACCCTAACCCTAACCCTAACCCTAACCCTAACCCTAACCCTAACCCTAACCCTAACCCTAACCCTAACCCTAACCCTAACCCTAACCCTAACCCTAACCCTAACCCTAACCCTAACCCTAACCCTAACCCTAACCCTAACCCTAACCCTAACCCTAACCCTAACCCTAACCCTAACCCTAACCCTAACCCTAACCCTAACCCTAACCCTAACCCTAACCCTAACCCTAACCCTAACCCTAACCCTAACCCTAACCCTAACCCTAACCCTAACCCTAACCCTAACCCTAACCCTAACCCTAACCCTAACCCTAACCCTAACCCTAACCCTAACCCTAACCCTAACCCTAACCCTAACCCTAACCCTAACCCTAACCCTAACCCTAACCCTAACCCTAACCCTAACCCTAACCCTAACCCTAACCCTAACCCTAACCCTAACCCTAACCCTAACCCTAACCCTAACCCTAACCCTAACCCTAACCCTAACCCTAACCCTAACCCTAACCCTAACCCTAACCCTAACCCTAACCCTAACCCTAACCCTAACCCTAACCCTAACCCTAACCCTAACCCTAACCCTAACCCTAACCCTAACCCTAACCCTAACCCTAACCCTAACCCTAACCCTAACCCTAACCCTAACCCTAACCCTAACCCTAACCCTAACCCTAACCCTAACCCTAACCCTAACCCTAACCCTAACCCTAACCCTAACCCTAACCCTAACCCTAACCCTAACCCTAACCCTAACCCTAACCCTAACCCTAACCCTAACCCTAACCCTAACCCTAACCCTAACCCTAACCCTAACCCTAACCCTAACCCTAACCCTAACCCTAACCCTAACCCTAACCCTAACCCTAACCCTAACCCTAACCCTAACCCTAACCCTAACCCTAACCCTAACCCTAACCCTAACCCTAACCCTAACCCTAACCCTAACCCTAACCCTAACCCTAACCCTAACCCTAACCCTAACCCTAACCCTAACCCTAACCCTAACCCTAACCCTAACCCTAACCCTAACCCTAACCCTAACCCTAACCCTAACCCTAACCCTAACCCTAACCCTAACCCTAACCCTAACCCTAACCCTAACCCTAACCCTAACCCTAACCCTAACCCTAACCCTAACCCTAACCCTAACCCTAACCCTAACCCTAACCCTAACCCTAACCCTAACCCTAACCCTAACCCTAACCCTAACCCTAACCCTAACCCTAACCCTAACCCTAACCCTAACCCTAACCCTAACCCTAACCCTAACCCTAACCCTAACCCTAACCCTAACCCTAACCCTAACCCTAACCCTAACCCTAACCCTAACCCTAACCCTAACCCTAACCCTAACCCTAACCCTAACCCTAACCCTAACCCTAACCCTAACCCTAACCCTAACCCTAACCCTAACCCTAACCCTAACCCTAACCCTAACCCTAACCCTAACCCTAACCCTAACCCTAACCCTAACCCTAACCCTAACCCTAACCCTAACCCTAACCCTAACCCTAACCCTAACCCTAACCCTAACCCTAACCCTAACCCTAACCCTAACCCTAACCCTAACCCTAACCCTAACCCTAACCCTAACCCTAACCCTAACCCTAACCCTAACCCTAACCCTAACCCTAACCCTAACCCTAACCCTAACCCTAACCCTAACCCTAACCCTAACCCTAACCCTAACCCTAACCCTAACCCTAACCCTAACCCTAACCCTAACCCTAACCCTAACCCTAACCCTAACCCTAACCCTAACCCTAACCCTAACCCTAACCCTAACCCTAACCCTAACCCTAACCCTAACCCTAACCCTAACCCTAACCCTAACCCTAACCCTAACCCTAACCCTAACCCTAACCCTAACCCTAACCCTAACCCTAACCCTAACCCTAACCCTAACCCTAACCCTAACCCTAACCCTAACCCTAACCCTAACCCTAACCCTAACCCTAACCCTAACCCTAACCCTAACCCTAACCCTAACCCTAACCCTAACCCTAACCCTAACCCTAACCCTAACCCTAACCCTAACCCTAACCCTAACCCTAACCCTAACCCTAACCCTAACCCTAACCCTAACCCTAACCCTAACCCTAACCCTAACCCTAACCCTAACCCTAACCCTAACCCTAACCCTAACCCTAACCCTAACCCTAACCCTAACCCTAACCCTAACCCTAACCCTAACCCTAACCCTAACCCTAACCCTAACCCTAACCCTAACCCTAACCCTAACCCTAACCCTAACCCTAACCCTAACCCTAACCCTAACCCTAACCCTAACCCTAACCCTAACCCTAACCCTAACCCTAACCCTAACCCTAACCCTAACCCTAACCCTAACCCTAACCCTAACCCTAACCCTAACCCTAACCCTAACCCTAACCCTAACCCTAACCCTAACCCTAACCCTAACCCTAACCCTAACCCTAACCCTAACCCTAACCCTAACCCTAACCCTAACCCTAACCCTAACCCTAACCCTAACCCTAACCCTAACCCTAACCCTAACCCTAACCCTAACCCTAACCCTAACCCTAACCCTAACCCTAACCCTAACCCTAACCCTAACCCTAACCCTAACCCTAACCCTAACCCTAACCCTAACCCTAACCCTAACCCTAACCCTAACCCTAACCCTAACCCTAACCCTAACCCTAACCCTAACCCTAACCCTAACCCTAACCCTAACCCTAACCCTAACCCTAACCCTAACCCTAACCCTAACCCTAACCCTAACCCTAACCCTAACCCTAACCCTAACCCTAACCCTAACCCTAACCCTAACCCTAACCCTAACCCTAACCCTAACCCTAACCCTAACCCTAACCCTAACCCTAACCCTAACCCTAACCCTAACCCTAACCCTAACCCTAACCCTAACCCTAACCCTAACCCTAACCCTAACCCTAACCCTAACCCTAACCCTAACCCTAACCCTAACCCTAACCCTAACCCTAACCCTAACCCTAACCCTAACCCTAACCCTAACCCTAACCCTAACCCTAACCCTAACCCTAACCCTAACCCTAACCCTAACCCTAACCCTAACCCTAACCCTAACCCTAACCCTAACCCTAACCCTAACCCTAACCCTAACCCTAACCCTAACCCTAACCCTAACCCTAACCCTAACCCTAACCCTAACCCTAACCCTAACCCTAACCCTAACCCTAACCCTAACCCTAACCCTAACCCTAACCCTAACCCTAACCCTAACCCTAACCCTAACCCTAACCCTAACCCTAACCCTAACCCTAACCCTAACCCTAACCCTAACCCTAACCCTAACCCTAACCCTAACCCTAACCCTAACCCTAACCCTAACCCTAACCCTAACCCTAACCCTAACCCTAACCCTAACCCTAACCCTAACCCTAACCCTAACCCTAACCCTAACCCTAACCCTAACCCTAACCCTAACCCTAACCCTAACCCTAACCCTAACCCTAACCCTAACCCTAACCCTAACCCTAACCCTAACCCTAACCCTAACCCTAACCCTAACCCTAACCCTAACCCTAACCCTAACCCTAACCCTAACCCTAACCCTAACCCTAACCCTAACCCTAACCCTAACCCTAACCCTAACCCTAACCCTAACCCTAACCCTAACCCTAACCCTAACCCTAACCCTAACCCTAACCCTAACCCTAACCCTAACCCTAACCCTAACCCTAACCCTAACCCTAACCCTAACCCTAACCCTAACCCTAACCCTAACCCTAACCCTAACCCTAACCCTAACCCTAACCCTAACCCTAACCCTAACCCTAACCCTAACCCTAACCCTAACCCTAACCCTAACCCTAACCCTAACCCTAACCCTAACCCTAACCCTAACCCTAACCCTAACCCTAACCCTAACCCCAACCCTAACCCTAACCCTAACCCTAACCCTAACCCTAACCCTAACCCTAACCCTAACCCTAACCCTAACCCTAACCCTAACCCTAACCCTAACCCTAACCCTAACCCTAACCCTAACCCTAACCCTAACCCTAACCCTAACCCTAACCCTAACCCTAACCCTAACCCTAACCCTAACCCTAACCCTAACCCTAACCCTAACCCTAACCCTAACCCTAACCCTAACCCTAACCCTAACCCTAACCCTAACCCTAACCCTAACCCTAACCCTAACCCTAACCCTAACCCTAACCCTAACCCTAACCCTAACCCTAACCCTAACCCTAACCCTAACCCTAACCCTAACCCTAACCCTAACCCTAACCCTAACCCTAACCCTAACCCTAACCCTAACCCTAACCCTAACCCTAACCCTAACCCTAACCCTAACCCTAACCCTAACCCTAACCCTAACCCTAACCCTAACCCTAACCCTAACCCTAACCCTAACCCTAACCCTAACCCTAACCCTAACCCTAACCCTAACCCTAACCCTAACCCTAACCCTAACCCTAACCCTAACCCTAACCCTAACCCTAACCCTAACCCTAACCCTAACCCTAACCCTAACCCTAACCCTAACCCTAACCCTAACCCTAACCCTAACCCTAACCCTAACCCTAACCCTAACCCTAACCCTAACCCTAACCCTAACCCTAACCCTAACCCTAACCCTAACCCTAACCCTAACCCTAACCCTAACCCTAACCCTAACCCTAACCCTAACCCTAACCCTAACCCTAACCCTAACCCTAACCCTAACCCTAACCCTAACCCTAACCCTAACCCTAACCCTAACCCTAACCCTAACCCTAACCCTAACCCTAACCCTAACCCTAACCCTAACCCTAACCCTAACCCTAACCCTAACCCTAACCCTAACCCTAACCCTAACCCTAACCCTAACCCTAACCCTAACCCTAACCCTAACCCTAACCCTAACCCTAACCCTAACCCTAACCCTAACCCTAACCCTAACCCTAACCCTAACCCTAACCCTAACCCTAACCCTAACCCTAACCCTAACCCTAACCCTAACCCTAACCCTAACCCTAACCCTAACCCTAACCCTAACCCTAACCCTAACCCTAACCCTAACCCTAACCCTAACCCTAACCCTAACCCTAACCCTAACCCTAACCCTAACCCTAACCCTAACCCTAACCCTAACCCTAACCCTAACCCTAACCCTAACCCTAACCCTAACCCTAACCCTAACCCTAACCCTAACCCTAACCCTAACCCTAACCCTAACCCTAACCCTAACCCTAACCCTAACCCTAACCCTAACCCTAACCCTAACCCTAACCCTAACCCTAACCCTAACCCTAACCCTAACCCTAACCCTAACCCTAACCCTAACCCTAACCCTAACCCTAACCCTAACCCTAACCCTAACCCTAACCCTAACCCTAACCCTAACCCTAACCCTAACCCTAACCCTAACCCTAACCCTAACCCTAACCCTAACCCTAACCCTAACCCTAACCCTAACCCTAACCCTAACCCTAACCCTAACCCTAACCCTAACCCTAACCCTAACCCTAACCCTAACCCTAACCCTAACCCTAACCCTAACCCTAACCCTAACCCTAACCCTAACCCTAACCCTAACCCTAACCCTAACCCTAACCCTAACCCTAACCCTAACCCTAACCCTAACCCTAACCCTAACCCTAACCCTAACCCTAACCCTAACCCTAACCCTAACCCTAACCCTAACCCTAACCCTAACCCTAACCCTAACCCTAACCCTAACCCTAACCCTAACCCTAACCCTAACCCTAACCCTAACCCTAACCCTAACCCTAACCCTAACCCTAACCCTAACCCTAACCCTAACCCTAACCCTAACCCTAACCCTAACCCTAACCCTAACCCTAACCCTAACCCTAACCCTAACCCTAACCCTAACCCTAACCCTAACCCTAACCCTAACCCTAACCCTAACCCTAACCCTAACCCTAACCCTAACCCTAACCCTAACCCTAACCCTAACCCTA
>NC_141538.1:172947500-172972500 GCF_021556685.1 Rattus norvegicus | reverse complement strand
ACCCTAACCCTAACCCTAACCCTAACCCTAACCCTAACCCTAACCCTAACCCTAACCCTAACCCTAACCCTAACCCTAACCCTAACCCTAACCCTAACCCTAACCCTAACCCTAACCCTAACCCTAACCCTAACCCTAACCCTAACCCTAACCCTAACCCTAACCCTAACCCTAACCCTAACCCTAACCCTAACCCTAACCCTAACCCTAACCCTAACCCTAACCCTAACCCTAACCCTAACCCTAACCCTAACCCTAACCCTAACCCTAACCCTAACCCTAACCCTAACCCTAACCCTAACCCTAACCCTAACCCTAACCCTAACCCTAACCCTAACCCTAACCCTAACCCTAACCCTAACCCTAACCCTAACCCTAACCCTAACCCTAACCCTAACCCTAACCCTAACCCTAACCCTAACCCTAACCCTAACCCTAACCCTAACCCTAACCCTAACCCTAACCCTAACCCTAACCCTAACCCTAACCCTAACCCTAACCCTAACCCTAACCCTAACCCTAACCCTAACCCTAACCCTAACCCTAACCCTAACCCTAACCCTAACCCTAACCCTAACCCTAACCCTAACCCTAACCCTAACCCTAACCCTAACCCTAACCCTAACCCTAACCCTAACCCTAACCCTAACCCTAACCCTAACCCTAACCCTAACCCTAACCCTAACCCTAACCCTAACCCTAACCCTAACCCTAACCCTAACCCTAACCCTAACCCTAACCCTAACCCTAACCCTAACCCTAACCCTAACCCTAACCCTAACCCTAACCCTAACCCTAACCCTAACCCTAACCCTAACCCTAACCCTAACCCTAACCCTAACCCTAACCCTAACCCTAACCCTAACCCTAACCCTAACCCTAACCCTAACCCTAACCCTAACCCTAACCCTAACCCTAACCCTAACCCTAACCCTAACCCTAACCCTAACCCTAACCCTAACCCTAACCCTAACCCTAACCCTAACCCTAACCCTAACCCTAACCCTAACCCTAACCCTAACCCTAACCCTAACCCTAACCCTAACCCTAACCCTAACCCTAACCCTAACCCTAACCCTAACCCTAACCCTAACCCTAACCCTAACCCTAACCCTAACCCTAACCCTAACCCTAACCCTAACCCTAACCCTAACCCTAACCCTAACCCTAACCCTAACCCTAACCCTAACCCTAACCCTAACCCTAACCCTAACCCTAACCCTAACCCTAACCCTAACCCTAACCCTAACCCTAACCCTAACCCTAACCCTAACCCTAACCCTAACCCTAACCCTAACCCTAACCCTAACCCTAACCCTAACCCTAACCCTAACCCTAACCCTAACCCTAACCCTAACCCTAACCCTAACCCTAACCCTAACCCTAACCCTAACCCTAACCCTAACCCTAACCCTAACCCTAACCCTAACCCTAACCCTAACCCTAACCCTAACCCTAACCCTAACCCTAACCCTAACCCTAACCCTAACCCTAACCCTAACCCTAACCCTAACCCTAACCCTAACCCTAACCCTAACCCTAACCCTAACCCTAACCCTAACCCTAACCCTAACCCTAACCCTAACCCTAACCCTAACCCTAACCCTAACCCTAACCCTAACCCTAACCCTAACCCTAACCCTAACCCTAACCCTAACCCTAACCCTAACCCTAACCCTAACCCTAACCCTAACCCTAACCCTAACCCTAACCCTAACCCTAACCCTAACCCTAACCCTAACCCTAACCCTAACCCTAACCCTAACCCTAACCCTAACCCTAACCCTAACCCTAACCCTAACCCTAACCCTAACCCTAACCCTAACCCTAACCCTAACCCTAACCCTAACCCTAACCCTAACCCTAACCCTAACCCTAACCCTAACCCTAACCCTAACCCTAACCCTAACCCTAACCCTAACCCTAACCCTAACCCTAACCCTAACCCTAACCCTAACCCTAACCCTAACCCTAACCCTAACCCTAACCCTAACCCTAACCCTAACCCTAACCCTAACCCTAACCCTAACCCTAACCCTAACCCTAACCCTAACCCTAACCCTAACCCTAACCCTAACCCTAACCCTAACCCTAACCCTAACCCTAACCCTAACCCTAACCCTAACCCTAACCCTAACCCTAACCCTAACCCTAACCCTAACCCTAACCCTAACCCTAACCCTAACCCTAACCCTAACCCTAACCCTAACCCTAACCCTAACCCTAACCCTAACCCTAACCCTAACCCTAACCCTAACCCTAACCCTAACCCTAACCCTAACCCTAACCCTAACCCTAACCCTAACCCTAACCCTAACCCTAACCCTAACCCTAACCCTAACCCTAACCCTAACCCTAACCCTAACCCTAACCCTAACCCTAACCCTAACCCTAACCCTAACCCTAACCCTAACCCTAACCCTAACCCTAACCCTAACCCTAACCCTAACCCTAACCCTAACCCTAACCCTAACCCTAACCCTAACCCTAACCCTAACCCTAACCCTAACCCTAACCCTAACCCTAACCCTAACCCTAACCCTAACCCTAACCCTAACCCTAACCCTAACCCTAACCCTAACCCTAACCCTAACCCTAACCCTAACCCTAACCCTAACCCTAACCCTAACCCTAACCCTAACCCTAACCCTAACCCTAACCCTAACCCTAACCCTAACCCTAACCCTAACCCTAACCCTAACCCTAACCCTAACCCTAACCCTAACCCTAACCCTAACCCTAACCCTAACCCTAACCCTAACCCTAACCCTAACCCTAACCCTAACCCTAACCCTAACCCTAACCCTAACCCTAACCCTAACCCTAACCCTAACCCTAACCCTAACCCTAACCCTAACCCTAACCCTAACCCTAACCCTAACCCTAACCCTAACCCTAACCCTAACCCTAACCCTAACCCTAACCCTAACCCTAACCCTAACCCTAACCCTAACCCTAACCCTAACCCTAACCCTAACCCTAACCCTAACCCTAACCCTAACCCTAACCCTAACCCTAACCCTAACCCTAACCCTAACCCTAACCCTAACCCTAACCCTAACCCTAACCCTAACCCTAACCCTAACCCTAACCCTAACCCTAACCCTAACCCTAACCCTAACCCTAACCCTAACCCTAACCCTAACCCTAACCCTAACCCTAACCCTAACCCTAACCCTAACCCTAACCCTAACCCTAACCCTAACCCTAACCCTAACCCTAACCCTAACCCTAACCCTAACCCTAACCCTAACCCTAACCCTAACCCTAACCCTAACCCTAACCCTAACCCTAACCCTAACCCTAACCCTAACCCTAACCCTAACCCTAACCCTAACCCTAACCCTAACCCTAACCCTAACCCTAACCCTAACCCTAACCCTAACCCTAACCCTAACCCTAACCCTAACCCTAACCCTAACCCTAACCCTAACCCTAACCCTAACCCTAACCCTAACCCTAACCCTAACCCTAACCCTAACCCTAACCCTAACCCTAACCCTAACCCTAACCCTAACCCTAACCCTAACCCTAACCCTAACCCTAACCCTAACCCTAACCCTAACCCTAACCCTAACCCTAACCCTAACCCTAACCCTAACCCTAACCCTAACCCTAACCCTAACCCTAACCCTAACCCTAACCCTAACCCTAACCCTAACCCTAACCCTAACCCTAACCCTAACCCTAACCCTAACCCTAACCCTAACCCTAACCCTAACCCTAACCCTAACCCTAACCCTAACCCTAACCCTAACCCTAACCCTAACCCTAACCCTAACCCTAACCCTAACCCTAACCCTAACCCTAACCCTAACCCTAACCCTAACCCTAACCCTAACCCTAACCCTAACCCTAACCCTAACCCTAACCCTAACCCTAACCCTAACCCTAACCCTAACCCTAACCCTAACCCTAACCCTAACCCTAACCCTAACCCTAACCCTAACCCTAACCCTAACCCTAACCCTAACCCTAACCCTAACCCTAACCCTAACCCTAACCCTAACCCTAACCCTAACCCTAACCCTAACCCTAACCCTAACCCTAACCCTAACCCTAACCCTAACCCTAACCCTAACCCTAACCCTAACCCTAACCCTAACCCTAACCCTAACCCTAACCCTAACCCTAACCCTAACCCTAACCCTAACCCTAACCCTAACCCTAACCCTAACCCTAACCCTAACCCTAACCCTAACCCTAACCCTAACCCTAACCCTAACCCTAACCCTAACCCTAACCCTAACCCTAACCCTAACCCTAACCCTAACCCTAACCCTAACCCTAACCCTAACCCTAACCCTAACCCTAACCCTAACCCTAACCCTAACCCTAACCCTAACCCTAACCCTAACCCTAACCCTAACCCTAACCCTAACCCTAACCCTAACCCTAACCCTAACCCTAACCCTAACCCTAACCCTAACCCTAACCCTAACCCTAACCCTAACCCTAACCCTAACCCTAACCCTAACCCTAACCCTAACCCTAACCCTAACCCTAACCCTAACCCTAACCCTAACCCTAACCCTAACCCTAACCCTAACCCTAACCCTAACCCTAACCCTAACCCTAACCCTAACCCTAACCCTAACCCTAACCCTAACCCTAACCCTAACCCTAACCCTAACCCTAACCCTAACCCTAACCCTAACCCTAACCCTAACCCTAACCCTAACCCTAACCCTAACCCTAACCCTAACCCTAACCCTAACCCTAACCCTAACCCTAACCCTAACCCTAACCCTAACCCTAACCCTAACCCTAACCCTAACCCTAACCCTAACCCTAACCCTAACCCTAACCCTAACCCTAACCCTAACCCTAACCCTAACCCTAACCCTAACCCTAACCCTAACCCTAACCCTAACCCTAACCCTAACCCTAACCCTAACCCTAACCCTAACCCTAACCCTAACCCTAACCCTAACCCTAACCCTAACCCTAACCCTAACCCTAACCCTAACCCTAACCCTAACCCTAACCCTAACCCTAACCCTAACCCTAACCCTAACCCTAACCCTAACCCTAACCCTAACCCTAACCCTAACCCTAACCCTAACCCTAACCCTAACCCTAACCCTAACCCTAACCCTAACCCTAACCCTAACCCTAACCCTAACCCTAACCCTAACCCTAACCCTAACCCTAACCCTAACCCTAACCCTAACCCTAACCCTAACCCTAACCCTAACCCTAACCCTAACCCTAACCCTAACCCTAACCCTAACCCTAACCCTAACCCTAACCCTAACCCTAACCCTAACCCTAACCCTAACCCTAACCCTAACCCTAACCCTAACCCTAACCCTAACCCTAACCCTAACCCTAACCCTAACCCTAACCCTAACCCTAACCCTAACCCTAACCCTAACCCTAACCCTAACCCTAACCCTAACCCTAACCCTAACCCTAACCCTAACCCTAACCCTAACCCTAACCCTAACCCTAACCCTAACCCTAACCCTAACCCTAACCCTAACCCTAACCCTAACCCTAACCCTAACCCTAACCCTAACCCTAACCCTAACCCTAACCCTAACCCTAACCCTAACCCTAACCCTAACCCTAACCCTAACCCTAACCCTAACCCTAACCCTAACCCTAACCCTAACCCTAACCCTAACCCTAACCCTAACCCTAACCCTAACCCTAACCCTAACCCTAACCCTAACCCTAACCCTAACCCTAACCCTAACCCTAACCCTAACCCTAACCCTAACCCTAACCCTAACCCTAACCCTAACCCTAACCCTAACCCTAACCCTAACCCTAACCCTAACCCTAACCCTAACCCTAACCCTAACCCTAACCCTAACCCTAACCCTAACCCTAACCCTAACCCTAACCCTAACCCTAACCCTAACCCTAACCCTAACCCTAACCCTAACCCTAACCCTAACCCTAACCCTAACCCTAACCCTAACCCTAACCCTAACCCTAACCCTAACCCTAACCCTAACCCTAACCCTAACCCTAACCCTAACCCTAACCCTAACCCTAACCCTAACCCTAACCCTAACCCTAACCCTAACCCTAACCCTAACCCTAACCCTAACCCTAACCCTAACCCTAACCCTAACCCTAACCCTAACCCTAACCCTAACCCTAACCCTAACCCTAACCCTAACCCTAACCCTAACCCTAACCCTAACCCTAACCCTAACCCTAACCCTAACCCTAACCCTAACCCTAACCCTAACCCTAACCCTAACCCTAACCCTAACCCTAACCCTAACCCTAACCCTAACCCTAACCCTAACCCTAACCCTAACCCTAACCCTAACCCTAACCCTAACCCTAACCCTAACCCTAACCCTAACCCTAACCCTAACCCTAACCCTAACCCTAACCCTAACCCTAACCCTAACCCTAACCCTAACCCTAACCCTAACCCTAACCCTAACCCTAACCCTAACCCTAACCCTAACCCTAACCCTAACCCTAACCCTAACCCTAACCCTAACCCTAACCCTAACCCTAACCCTAACCCTAACCCTAACCCTAACCCTAACCCTAACCCTAACCCTAACCCTAACCCTAACCCTAACCCTAACCCTAACCCTAACCCTAACCCTAACCCTAACCCTAACCCTAACCCTAACCCTAACCCTAACCCTAACCCTAACCCTAACCCTAACCCTAACCCTAACCCTAACCCTAACCCTAACCCTAACCCTAACCCTAACCCTAACCCTAACCCTAACCCTAACCCTAACCCTAACCCTAACCCTAACCCTAACCCTAACCCTAACCCTAACCCTAACCCTAACCCTAACCCTAACCCTAACCCTAACCCTAACCCTAACCCTAACCCTAACCCTAACCCTAACCCTAACCCTAACCCTAACCCTAACCCTAACCCTAACCCTAACCCTAACCCTAACCCTAACCCTAACCCTAACCCTAACCCTAACCCTAACCCTAACCCTAACCCTAACCCTAACCCTAACCCTAACCCTAACCCTAACCCTAACCCTAACCCTAACCCTAACCCTAACCCTAACCCTAACCCTAACCCTAACCCTAACCCTAACCCTAACCCTAACCCTAACCCTAACCCTAACCCTAACCCTAACCCTAACCCTAACCCTAACCCTAACCCTAACCCTAACCCTAACCCTAACCCTAACCCTAACCCTAACCCTAACCCTAACCCTAACCCTAACCCTAACCCTAACCCTAACCCTAACCCTAACCCTAACCCTAACCCTAACCCTAACCCTAACCCTAACCCTAACCCTAACCCTAACCCTAACCCTAACCCTAACCCTAACCCTAACCCTAACCCTAACCCTAACCCTAACCCTAACCCTAACCCTAACCCTAACCCTAACCCTAACCCTAACCCTAACCCTAACCCTAACCCTAACCCTAACCCTAACCCTAACCCTAACCCTAACCCTAACCCTAACCCTAACCCTAACCCTAACCCTAACCCTAACCCTAACCCTAACCCTAACCCTAACCCTAACCCTAACCCTAACCCTAACCCTAACCCTAACCCTAACCCTAACCCTAACCCTAACCCTAACCCTAACCCTAACCCTAACCCTAACCCTAACCCTAACCCTAACCCTAACCCTAACCCTAACCCTAACCCTAACCCTAACCCTAACCCTAACCCTAACCCTAACCCTAACCCTAACCCTAACCCTAACCCTAACCCTAACCCTAACCCTAACCCTAACCCTAACCCTAACCCTAACCCTAACCCTAACCCTAACCCTAACCCTAACCCTAACCCTAACCCTAACCCTAACCCTAACCCTAACCCTAACCCTAACCCTAACCCTAACCCTAACCCTAACCCTAACCCTAACCCTAACCCTAACCCTAACCCTAACCCTAACCCTAACCCTAACCCTAACCCTAACCCTAACCCTAACCCTAACCCTAACCCTAACCCTAACCCTAACCCTAACCCTAACCCTAACCCTAACCCTAACCCTAACCCTAACCCTAACCCTAACCCTAACCCTAACCCTAACCCTAACCCTAACCCTAACCCTAACCCTAACCCTAACCCTAACCCTAACCCTAACCCTAACCCTAACCCTAACCCTAACCCTAACCCTAACCCTAACCCTAACCCTAACCCTAACCCTAACCCTAACCCTAACCCTAACCCTAACCCTAACCCTAACCCTAACCCTAACCCTAACCCTAACCCTAACCCTAACCCTAACCCTAACCCTAACCCTAACCCTAACCCTAACCCTAACCCTAACCCTAACCCTAACCCTAACCCTAACCCTAACCCTAACCCTAACCCTAACCCTAACCCTAACCCTAACCCTAACCCTAACCCTAACCCTAACCCTAACCCTAACCCTAACCCTAACCCTAACCCTAACCCTAACCCTAACCCTAACCCTAACCCTAACCCTAACCCTAACCCTAACCCTAACCCTAACCCTAACCCTAACCCTAACCCTAACCCTAACCCTAACCCTAACCCTAACCCTAACCCTAACCCTAACCCTAACCCTAACCCTAACCCTAACCCTAACCCTAACCCTAACCCTAACCCTAACCCTAACCCTAACCCTAACCCTAACCCTAACCCTAACCCTAACCCTAACCCTAACCCTAACCCTAACCCTAACCCTAACCCTAACCCTAACCCTAACCCTAACCCTAACCCTAACCCTAACCCTAACCCTAACCCTAACCCTAACCCTAACCCTAACCCTAACCCTAACCCTAACCCTAACCCTAACCCTAACCCTAACCCTAACCCTAACCCTAACCCTAACCCTAACCCTAACCCTAACCCTAACCCTAACCCTAACCCTAACCCTAACCCTAACCCTAACCCTAACCCTAACCCTAACCCTAACCCTAACCCTAACCCTAACCCTAACCCTAACCCTAACCCTAACCCTAACCCTAACCCTAACCCTAACCCTAACCCTAACCCTAACCCTAACCCTAACCCTAACCCTAACCCTAACCCTAACCCTAACCCTAACCCTAACCCTAACCCTAACCCTAACCCTAACCCTAACCCTAACCCTAACCCTAACCCTAACCCTAACCCTAACCCTAACCCTAACCCTAACCCTAACCCTAACCCTAACCCTAACCCTAACCCTAACCCTAACCCTAACCCTAACCCTAACCCTAACCCTAACCCTAACCCTAACCCTAACCCTAACCCTAACCCTAACCCTAACCCTAACCCTAACCCTAACCCTAACCCTAACCCTAACCCTAACCCTAACCCTAACCCTAACCCTAACCCTAACCCTAACCCTAACCCTAACCCTAACCCTAACCCTAACCCTAACCCTAACCCTAACCCTAACCCTAACCCTAACCCTAACCCTAACCCTAACCCTAACCCTAACCCTAACCCTAACCCTAACCCTAACCCTAACCCTAACCCTAACCCTAACCCTAACCCTAACCCTAACCCTAACCCTAACCCTAACCCTAACCCTAACCCTAACCCTAACCCTAACCCTAACCCTAACCCTAACCCTAACCCTAACCCTAACCCTAACCCTAACCCTAACCCTAACCCTAACCCTAACCCTAACCCTAACCCTAACCCTAACCCTAACCCTAACCCTAACCCTAACCCTAACCCTAACCCTAACCCTAACCCTAACCCTAACCCTAACCCTAACCCTAACCCTAACCCTAACCCTAACCCTAACCCTAACCCTAACCCTAACCCTAACCCTAACCCTAACCCTAACCCTAACCCTAACCCTAACCCTAACCCTAACCCTAACCCTAACCCTAACCCTAACCCTAACCCTAACCCTAACCCTAACCCTAACCCTAACCCTAACCCTAACCCTAACCCTAACCCTAACCCTAACCCTAACCCTAACCCTAACCCTAACCCTAACCCTAACCCTAACCCTAACCCTAACCCTAACCCTAACCCTAACCCTAACCCTAACCCTAACCCTAACCCTAACCCTAACCCTAACCCTAACCCTAACCCTAACCCTAACCCTAACCCTAACCCTAACCCTAACCCTAACCCTAACCCTAACCCTAACCCTAACCCTAACCCTAACCCTAACCCTAACCCTAACCCTAACCCTAACCCTAACCCTAACCCTAACCCTAACCCTAACCCTAACCCTAACCCTAACCCTAACCCTAACCCTAACCCTAACCCTAACCCTAACCCTAACCCTAACCCTAACCCTAACCCTAACCCTAACCCTAACCCTAACCCTAACCCTAACCCTAACCCTAACCCTAACCCTAACCCTAACCCTAACCCTAACCCTAACCCTAACCCTAACCCTAACCCTAACCCTAACCCTAACCCTAACCCTAACCCTAACCCTAACCCTAACCCTAACCCTAACCCTAACCCTAACCCTAACCCTAACCCTAACCCTAACCCTAACCCTAACCCTAACCCTAACCCTAACCCTAACCCTAACCCTAACCCTAACCCTAACCCTAACCCTAACCCTAACCCTAACCCTAACCCTAACCCTAACCCTAACCCTAACCCTAACCCTAACCCTAACCCTAACCCTAACCCTAACCCTAACCCTAACCCTAACCCTAACCCTAACCCTAACCCTAACCCTAACCCTAACCCTAACCCTAACCCTAACCCTAACCCTAACCCTAACCCTAACCCTAACCCTAACCCTAACCCTAACCCTAACCCTAACCCTAACCCTAACCCTAACCCTAACCCTAACCCTAACCCTAACCCTAACCCTAACCCTAACCCTAACCCTAACCCTAACCCTAACCCTAACCCTAACCCTAACCCTAACCCTAACCCTAACCCTAACCCTAACCCTAACCCTAACCCTAACCCTAACCCTAACCCTAACCCTAACCCTAACCCTAACCCTAACCCTAACCCTAACCCTAACCCTAACCCTAACCCTAACCCTAACCCTAACCCTAACCCTAACCCTAACCCTAACCCTAACCCTAACCCTAACCCTAACCCTAACCCTAACCCTAACCCTAACCCTAACCCTAACCCTAACCCTAACCCTAACCCTAACCCTAACCCTAACCCTAACCCTAACCCTAACCCTAACCCTAACCCTAACCCTAACCCTAACCCTAACCCTAACCCTAACCCTAACCCTAACCCTAACCCTAACCCTAACCCTAACCCTAACCCTAACCCTAACCCTAACCCTAACCCTAACCCTAACCCTAACCCTAACCCTAACCCTAACCCTAACCCTAACCCTAACCCTAACCCTAACCCTAACCCTAACCCTAACCCTAACCCTAACCCTAACCCTAACCCTAACCCTAACCCTAACCCTAACCCTAACCCTAACCCTAACCCTAACCCTAACCCTAACCCTAACCCTAACCCTAACCCTAACCCTAACCCTAACCCTAACCCTAACCCTAACCCTAACCCTAACCCTAACCCTAACCCTAACCCTAACCCTAACCCTAACCCTAACCCTAACCCTAACCCTAACCCTAACCCTAACCCTAACCCTAACCCTAACCCTAACCCTAACCCTAACCCTAACCCTAACCCTAACCCTAACCCTAACCCTAACCCTAACCCTAACCCTAACCCTAACCCTAACCCTAACCCTAACCCTAACCCTAACCCTAACCCTAACCCTAACCCTAACCCTAACCCTAACCCTAACCCTAACCCTAACCCTAACCCTAACCCTAACCCTAACCCTAACCCTAACCCTAACCCTAACCCTAACCCTAACCCTAACCCTAACCCTAACCCTAACCCTAACCCTAACCCTAACCCTAACCCTAACCCTAACCCTAACCCTAACCCTAACCCTAACCCTAACCCTAACCCTAACCCTAACCCTAACCCTAACCCTAACCCTAACCCTAACCCTAACCCTAACCCTAACCCTAACCCTAACCCTAACCCTAACCCTAACCCTAACCCTAACCCTAACCCTAACCCTAACCCTAACCCTAACCCTAACCCTAACCCTAACCCTAACCCTAACCCTAACCCTAACCCTAACCCTAACCCTAACCCTAACCCTAACCCTAACCCTAACCCTAACCCTAACCCTAACCCTAACCCTAACCCTAACCCTAACCCTAACCCTAACCCTAACCCTAACCCTAACCCTAACCCTAACCCTAACCCTAACCCTAACCCTAACCCTAACCCTAACCCTAACCCTAACCCTAACCCTAACCCTAACCCTAACCCTAACCCTAACCCTAACCCTAACCCTAACCCTAACCCTAACCCTAACCCTAACCCTAACCCTAACCCTAACCCTAACCCTAACCCTAACCCTAACCCTAACCCTAACCCTAACCCTAACCCTAACCCTAACCCTAACCCTAACCCTAACCCTAACCCTAACCCTAACCCTAACCCTAACCCTAACCCTAACCCTAACCCTAACCCTAACCCTAACCCTAACCCTAACCCTAACCCTAACCCTAACCCTAACCCTAACCCTAACCCTAACCCTAACCCTAACCCTAACCCTAACCCTAACCCTAACCCTAACCCTAACCCTAACCCTAACCCTAACCCTAACCCTAACCCTAACCCTAACCCTAACCCTAACCCTAACCCTAACCCTAACCCTAACCCTAACCCTAACCCTAACCCTAACCCTAACCCTAACCCTAACCCTAACCCTAACCCTAACCCTAACCCTAACCCTAACCCTAACCCTAACCCTAACCCTAACCCTAACCCTAACCCTAACCCTAACCCTAACCCTAACCCTAACCCTAACCCTAACCCTAACCCTAACCCTAACCCTAACCCTAACCCTAACCCTAACCCTAACCCTAACCCTAACCCTAACCCTAACCCTAACCCTAACCCTAACCCTAACCCTAACCCTAACCCTAACCCTAACCCTAACCCTAACCCTAACCCTAACCCTAACCCTAACCCTAACCCTAACCCTAACCCTAACCCTAACCCTAACCCTAACCCTAACCCTAACCCTAACCCTAACCCTAACCCTAACCCTAACCCTAACCCTAACCCTAACCCTAACCCTAACCCTAACCCTAACCCTAACCCTAACCCTAACCCTAACCCTAACCCTAACCCTAACCCTAACCCTAACCCTAACCCTAACCCTAACCCTAACCCTAACCCTAACCCTAACCCTAACCCTAACCCTAACCCTAACCCTAACCCTAACCCTAACCCTAACCCTAACCCTAACCCTAACCCTAACCCTAACCCTAACCCTAACCCTAACCCTAACCCTAACCCTAACCCTAACCCTAACCCTAACCCTAACCCTAACCCTAACCCTAACCCTAACCCTAACCCTAACCCTAACCCTAACCCTAACCCTAACCCTAACCCTAACCCTAACCCTAACCCTAACCCTAACCCTAACCCTAACCCTAACCCTAACCCTAACCCTAACCCTAACCCTAACCCTAACCCTAACCCTAACCCTAACCCTAACCCTAACCCTAACCCTAACCCTAACCCTAACCCTAACCCTAACCCTAACCCTAACCCTAACCCTAACCCTAACCCTAACCCTAACCCTAACCCTAACCCTAACCCTAACCCTAACCCTAACCCTAACCCTAACCCTAACCCTAACCCTAACCCTAACCCTAACCCTAACCCTAACCCTAACCCTAACCCTAACCCTAACCCTAACCCTAACCCTAACCCTAACCCTAACCCTAACCCTAACCCTAACCCTAACCCTAACCCTAACCCTAACCCTAACCCTAACCCTAACCCTAACCCTAACCCTAACCCTAACCCTAACCCTAACCCTAACCCTAACCCTAACCCTAACCCTAACCCTAACCCTAACCCTAACCCTAACCCTAACCCTAACCCTAACCCTAACCCTAACCCTAACCCTAACCCTAACCCTAACCCTAACCCTAACCCTAACCCTAACCCTAACCCTAACCCTAACCCTAACCCTAACCCTAACCCTAACCCTAACCCTAACCCTAACCCTAACCCTAACCCTAACCCTAACCCTAACCCTAACCCTAACCCTAACCCTAACCCTAACCCTAACCCTAACCCTAACCCTAACCCTAACCCTAACCCTAACCCTAACCCTAACCCTAACCCTAACCCTAACCCTAACCCTAACCCTAACCCTAACCCTAACCCTAACCCTAACCCTAACCCTAACCCTAACCCTAACCCTAACCCTAACCCTAACCCTAACCCTAACCCTAACCCTAACCCTAACCCTAACCCTAACCCTAACCCTAACCCTAACCCTAACCCTAACCCTAACCCTAACCCTAACCCTAACCCTAACCCTAACCCTAACCCTAACCCTAACCCTAACCCTAACCCTAACCCTAACCCTAACCCTAACCCTAACCCTAACCCTAACCCTAACCCTAACCCTAACCCTAACCCTAACCCTAACCCTAACCCTAACCCTAACCCTAACCCTAACCCTAACCCTAACCCTAACCCTAACCCTAACCCTAACCCTAACCCTAACCCTAACCCTAACCCTAACCCTAACCCTAACCCTAACCCTAACCCTAACCCTAACCCTAACCCTAACCCTAACCCTAACCCTAACCCTAACCCTAACCCTAACCCTAACCCTAACCCTAACCCTAACCCTAACCCTAACCCTAACCCTAACCCTAACCCTAACCCTAACCCTAACCCTAACCCTAACCCTAACCCTAACCCTAACCCTAACCCTAACCCTAACCCTAACCCTAACCCTAACCCTAACCCTAACCCTAACCCTAACCCTAACCCTAACCCTAACCCTAACCCTAACCCTAACCCTAACCCTAACCCTAACCCTAACCCTAACCCTAACCCTAACCCTAACCCTAACCCTAACCCTAACCCTAACCCTAACCCTAACCCTAACCCTAACCCTAACCCTAACCCTAACCCTAACCCTAACCCTAACCCTAACCCTAACCCTAACCCTAACCCTAACCCTAACCCTAACCCTAACCCTAACCCTAACCCTAACCCTAACCCTAACCCTAACCCTAACCCTAACCCTAACCCTAACCCTAACCCTAACCCTAACCCTAACCCTAACCCTAACCCTAACCCTAACCCTAACCCTAACCCTAACCCTAACCCTAACCCTAACCCTAACCCTAACCCTAACCCTAACCCTAACCCTAACCCTAACCCTAACCCTAACCCTAACCCTAACCCTAACCCTAACCCTAACCCTAACCCTAACCCTAACCCTAACCCTAACCCTAACCCTAACCCTAACCCTAACCCTAACCCTAACCCTAACCCTAACCCTAACCCTAACCCTAACCCTAACCCTAACCCTAACCCTAACCCTAACCCTAACCCTAACCCTAACCCTAACCCTAACCCTAACCCTAACCCTAACCCTAACCCTAACCCTAACCCTAACCCTAACCCTAACCCTAACCCTAACCCTAACCCTAACCCTAACCCTAACCCTAACCCTAACCCTAACCCTAACCCTAACCCTAACCCTAACCCTAACCCTAACCCTAACCCTAACCCTAACCCTAACCCTAACCCTAACCCTAACCCTAACCCTAACCCTAACCCTAACCCTAACCCTAACCCTAACCCTAACCCTAACCCTAACCCTAACCCTAACCCTAACCCTAACCCTAACCCTAACCCTAACCCTAACCCTAACCCTAACCCTAACCCTAACCCTAACCCTAACCCTAACCCTAACCCTAACCCTAACCCTAACCCTAACCCTAACCCTAACCCTAACCCTAACCCTAACCCTAACCCTAACCCTAACCCTAACCCTAACCCTAACCCTAACCCTAACCCTAACCCTAACCCTAACCCTAACCCTAACCCTAACCCTAACCCTAACCCTAACCCTAACCCTAACCCTAACCCTAACCCTAACCCTAACCCTAACCCTAACCCTAACCCTAACCCTAACCCTAACCCTAACCCTAACCCTAACCCTAACCCTAACCCTAACCCTAACCCTAACCCTAACCCTAACCCTAACCCTAACCCTAACCCTAACCCTAACCCTAACCCTAACCCTAACCCTAACCCTAACCCTAACCCTAACCCTAACCCTAACCCTAACCCTAACCCTAACCCTAACCCTAACCCTAACCCTAACCCTAACCCTAACCCTAACCCTAACCCTAACCCTAACCCTAACCCTAACCCTAACCCTAACCCTAACCCTAACCCTAACCCTAACCCTAACCCTAACCCTAACCCTAACCCTAACCCTAACCCTAACCCTAACCCTAACCCTAACCCTAACCCTAACCCTAACCCTAACCCTAACCCTAACCCTAACCCTAACCCTAACCCTAACCCTAACCCTAACCCTAACCCTAACCCTAACCCTAACCCTAACCCTAACCCTAACCCTAACCCTAACCCTAACCCTAACCCTAACCCTAACCCTAACCCTAACCCTAACCCTAACCCTAACCCTAACCCTAACCCTAACCCTAACCCTAACCCTAACCCTAACCCTAACCCTAACCCTAACCCTAACCCTAACCCTAACCCTAACCCTAACCCTAACCCTAACCCTAACCCTAACCCTAACCCTAACCCTAACCCTAACCCTAACCCTAACCCTAACCCTAACCCTAACCCTAACCCTAACCCTAACCCTAACCCTAACCCTAACCCTAACCCTAACCCTAACCCTAACCCTAACCCTAACCCTAACCCTAACCCTAACCCTAACCCTAACCCTAACCCTAACCCTAACCCTAACCCTAACCCTAACCCTAACCCTAACCCTAACCCTAACCCTAACCCTAACCCTAACCCTAACCCTAACCCTAACCCTAACCCTAACCCTAACCCTAACCCTAACCCTAACCCTAACCCTAACCCTAACCCTAACCCTAACCCTAACCCTAACCCTAACCCTAACCCTAACCCTAACCCTAACCCTAACCCTAACCCTAACCCTAACCCTAACCCTAACCCTAACCCTAACCCTAACCCTAACCCTAACCCTAACCCTAACCCTAACCCTAACCCTAACCCTAACCCTAACCCTAACCCTAACCCTAACCCTAACCCTAACCCTAACCCTAACCCTAACCCTAACCCTAACCCTAACCCTAACCCTAACCCTAACCCTAACCCTAACCCTAACCCTAACCCTAACCCTAACCCTAACCCTAACCCTAACCCTAACCCTAACCCTAACCCTAACCCTAACCCTAACCCTAACCCTAACCCTAACCCTAACCCTAACCCTAACCCTAACCCTAACCCTAACCCTAACCCTAACCCTAACCCTAACCCTAACCCTAACCCTAACCCTAACCCTAACCCTAACCCTAACCCTAACCCTAACCCTAACCCTAACCCTAACCCTAACCCTAACCCTAACCCTAACCCTAACCCTAACCCTAACCCTAACCCTAACCCTAACCCTAACCCTAACCCTAACCCTAACCCTAACCCTAACCCTAACCCTAACCCTAACCCTAACCCTAACCCTAACCCTAACCCTAACCCTAACCCTAACCCTAACCCTAACCCTAACCCTAACCCTAACCCTAACCCTAACCCTAACCCTAACCCTAACCCTAACCCTAACCCTAACCCTAACCCTAACCCTAACCCTAACCCTAACCCTAACCCTAACCCTAACCCTAACCCTAACCCTAACCCTAACCCTAACCCTAACCCTAACCCTAACCCTAACCCTAACCCTAACCCTAACCCTAACCCTAACCCTAACCCTAACCCTAACCCTAACCCTAACCCTAACCCTAACCCTAACCCTAACCCTAACCCTAACCCTAACCCTAACCCTAACCCTAACCCTAACCCTAACCCTAACCCTAACCCTAACCCTAACCCTAACCCTAACCCTAACCCTAACCCTAACCCTAACCCTAACCCTAACCCTAACCCTAACCCTAACCCTAACCCTAACCCTAACCCTAACCCTAACCCTAACCCTAACCCTAACCCTAACCCTAACCCTAACCCTAACCCTAACCCTAACCCTAACCCTAACCCTAACCCTAACCCTAACCCTAACCCTAACCCTAACCCTAACCCTAACCCTAACCCTAACCCTAACCCTAACCCTAACCCTAACCCTAACCCTAACCCTAACCCTAACCCTAACCCTAACCCTAACCCTAACCCTAACCCTAACCCTAACCCTAACCCTAACCCTAACCCTAACCCTAACCCTAACCCTAACCCTAACCCTAACCCTAACCCTAACCCTAACCCTAACCCTAACCCTAACCCTAACCCTAACCCTAACCCTAACCCTAACCCTAACCCTAACCCTAACCCTAACCCTAACCCTAACCCTAACCCTAACCCTAACCCTAACCCTAACCCTAACCCTAACCCTAACCCTAACCCTAACCCTAACCCTAACCCTAACCCTAACCCTAACCCTAACCCTAACCCTAACCCTAACCCTAACCCTAACCCTAACCCTAACCCTAACCCTAACCCTAACCCTAACCCTAACCCTAACCCTAACCCTAACCCTAACCCTAACCCTAACCCTAACCCTAACCCTAACCCTAACCCTAACCCTAACCCTAACCCTAACCCTAACCCTAACCCTAACCCTAACCCTAACCCTAACCCTAACCCTAACCCTAACCCTAACCCTAACCCTAACCCTAACCCTAACCCTAACCCTAACCCTAACCCTAACCCTAACCCTAACCCTAACCCTAACCCTAACCCTAACCCTAACCCTAACCCTAACCCTAACCCTAACCCTAACCCTAACCCTAACCCTAACCCTAACCCTAACCCTAACCCTAACCCTAACCCTAACCCTAACCCTAACCCTAACCCTAACCCTAACCCTAACCCTAACCCTAACCCTAACCCTAACCCTAACCCTAACCCTAACCCTAACCCTAACCCTAACCCTAACCCTAACCCTAACCCTAACCCTAACCCTAACCCTAACCCTAACCCTAACCCTAACCCTAACCCTAACCCTAACCCTAACCCTAACCCTAACCCTAACCCTAACCCTAACCCTAACCCTAACCCTAACCCTAACCCTAACCCTAACCCTAACCCTAACCCTAACCCTAACCCTAACCCTAACCCTAACCCTAACCCTAACCCTAACCCTAACCCTAACCCTAACCCTAACCCTAACCCTAACCCTAACCCTAACCCTAACCCTAACCCTAACCCTAACCCTAACCCTAACCCTAACCCTAACCCTAACCCTAACCCTAACCCTAACCCTAACCCTAACCCTAACCCTAACCCTAACCCTAACCCTAACCCTAACCCTAACCCTAACCCTAACCCTAACCCTAACCCTAACCCTAACCCTAACCCTAACCCTAACCCTAACCCTAACCCTAACCCTAACCCTAACCCTAACCCTAACCCTAACCCTAACCCTAACCCTAACCCTAACCCTAACCCTAACCCTAACCCTAACCCTAACCCTAACCCTAACCCTAACCCTAACCCTAACCCTAACCCTAACCCTAACCCTAACCCTAACCCTAACCCTAACCCTAACCCTAACCCTAACCCTAACCCTAACCCTAACCCTAACCCTAACCCTAACCCTAACCCTAACCCTAACCCTAACCCTAACCCTAACCCTAACCCTAACCCTAACCCTAACCCTAACCCTAACCCTAACCCTAACCCTAACCCTAACCCTAACCCTAACCCTAACCCTAACCCTAACCCTAACCCTAACCCTAACCCTAACCCTAACCCTAACCCTAACCCTAACCCTAACCCTAACCCTAACCCTAACCCTAACCCTAACCCTAACCCTAACCCTAACCCTAACCCTAACCCTAACCCTAACCCTAACCCTAACCCTAACCCTAACCCTAACCCTAACCCTAACCCTAACCCTAACCCTAACCCTAACCCTAACCCTAACCCTAACCCTAACCCTAACCCTAACCCTAACCCTAACCCTAACCCTAACCCTAACCCTAACCCTAACCCTAACCCTAACCCTAACCCTAACCCTAACCCTAACCCTAACCCTAACCCTAACCCTAACCCTAACCCTAACCCTAACCCTAACCCTAACCCTAACCCTAACCCTAACCCTAACCCTAACCCTAACCCTAACCCTAACCCTAACCCTAACCCTAACCCTAACCCTAACCCTAACCCTAACCCTAACCCTAACCCTAACCCTAACCCTAACCCTAACCCTAACCCTAACCCTAACCCTAACCCTAACCCTAACCCTAACCCTAACCCTAACCCTAACCCTAACCCTAACCCTAACCCTAACCCTAACCCTAACCCTAACCCTAACCCTAACCCTAACCCTAACCCTAACCCTAACCCTAACCCTAACCCTAACCCTAACCCTAACCCTAACCCTAACCCTAACCCTAACCCTAACCCTAACCCTAACCCTAACCCTAACCCTAACCCTAACCCTAACCCTAACCCTAACCCTAACCCTAACCCTAACCCTAACCCTAACCCTAACCCTAACCCTAACCCTAACCCTAACCCTAACCCTAACCCTAACCCTAACCCTAACCCTAACCCTAACCCTAACCCTAACCCTAACCCTAACCCTAACCCTAACCCTAACCCTAACCCTAACCCTAACCCTAACCCTAACCCTAACCCTAACCCTAACCCTAACCCTAACCCTAACCCTAACCCTAACCCTAACCCTAACCCTAACCCTAACCCTAACCCTAACCCTAACCCTAACCCTAACCCTAACCCTAACCCTAACCCTAACCCTAACCCTAACCCTAACCCTAACCCTAACCCTAACCCTAACCCTAACCCTAACCCTAACCCTAACCCTAACCCTAACCCTAACCCTAACCCTAACCCTAACCCTAACCCTAACCCTAACCCTAACCCTAACCCTAACCCTAACCCTAACCCTAACCCTAACCCTAACCCTAACCCTAACCCTAACCCTAACCCTAACCCTAACCCTAACCCTAACCCTAACCCTAACCCTAACCCTAACCCTAACCCTAACCCTAACCCTAACCCTAACCCTAACCCTAACCCTAACCCTAACCCTAACCCTAACCCTAACCCTAACCCTAACCCTAACCCTAACCCTAACCCTAACCCTAACCCTAACCCTAACCCTAACCCTAACCCTAACCCTAACCCTAACCCTAACCCTAACCCTAACCCTAACCCTAACCCTAACCCTAACCCTAACCCTAACCCTAACCCTAACCCTAACCCTAACCCTAACCCTAACCCTAACCCTAACCCTAACCCTAACCCTAACCCTAACCCTAACCCTAACCCTAACCCTAACCCTAACCCTAACCCTAACCCTAACCCTAACCCTAACCCTAACCCTAACCCTAACCCTAACCCTAACCCTAACCCTAACCCTAACCCTAACCCTAACCCTAACCCTAACCCTAACCCTAACCCTAACCCTAACCCTAACCCTAACCCTAACCCTAACCCTAACCCTAACCCTAACCCTAACCCTAACCCTAACCCTAACCCTAACCCTAACCCTAACCCTAACCCTAACCCTAACCCTAACCCTAACCCTAACCCTAACCCTAACCCTAACCCTAACCCTAACCCTAACCCTAACCCTAACCCTAACCCTAACCCTAACCCTAACCCTAACCCTAACCCTAACCCTAACCCTAACCCTAACCCTAACCCTAACCCTAACCCTAACCCTAACCCTAACCCTAACCCTAACCCTAACCCTAACCCTAACCCTAACCCTAACCCTAACCCTAACCCTAACCCTAACCCTAACCCTAACCCTAACCCTAACCCTAACCCTAACCCTAACCCTAACCCTAACCCTAACCCTAACCCTAACCCTAACCCTAACCCTAACCCTAACCCTAACCCTAACCCTAACCCTAACCCTAACCCTAACCCTAACCCTAACCCTAACCCTAACCCTAACCCTAACCCTAACCCTAACCCTAACCCTAACCCTAACCCTAACCCTAACCCTAACCCTAACCCTAACCCTAACCCTAACCCTAACCCTAACCCTAACCCTAACCCTAACCCTAACCCTAACCCTAACCCTAACCCTAACCCTAACCCTAACCCTAACCCTAACCCTAACCCTAACCCTAACCCTAACCCTAACCCTAACCCTAACCCTAACCCTAACCCTAACCCTAACCCTAACCCTAACCCTAACCCTAACCCTAACCCTAACCCTAACCCTAACCCTAACCCTAACCCTAACCCTAACCCTAACCCTAACCCTAACCCTAACCCTAACCCTAACCCTAACCCTAACCCTAACCCTAACCCTAACCCTAACCCTAACCCTAACCCTAACCCTAACCCTAACCCTAACCCTAACCCTAACCCTAACCCTAACCCTAACCCTAACCCTAACCCTAACCCTAACCCTAACCCTAACCCTAACCCTAACCCTAACCCTAACCCTAACCCTAACCCTAACCCTAACCCTAACCCTAACCCTAACCCTAACCCTAACCCTAACCCTAACCCTAACCCTAACCCTAACCCTAACCCTAACCCTAACCCTAACCCTAACCCTAACCCTAACCCTAACCCTAACCCTAACCCTAACCCTAACCCTAACCCTAACCCTAACCCTAACCCTAACCCTAACCCTAACCCTAACCCTAACCCTAACCCTAACCCTAACCCTAACCCTAACCCTAACCCTAACCCTAACCCTAACCCTAACCCTAACCCTAACCCTAACCCTAACCCTAACCCTAACCCTAACCCTAACCCTAACCCTAACCCTAACCCTAACCCTAACCCTAACCCTAACCCTAACCCTAACCCTAACCCTAACCCTAACCCTAACCCTAACCCTAACCCTAACCCTAACCCTAACCCTAACCCTAACCCTAACCCTAACCCTAACCCTAACCCTAACCCTAACCCTAACCCTAACCCTAACCCTAACCCTAACCCTAACCCTAACCCTAACCCTAACCCTAACCCTAACCCTAACCCTAACCCTAACCCTAACCCTAACCCTAACCCTAACCCTAACCCTAACCCTAACCCTAACCCTAACCCTAACCCTAACCCTAACCCTAACCCTAACCCTAACCCTAACCCTAACCCTAACCCTAACCCTAACCCTAACCCTAACCCTAACCCTAACCCTAACCCTAACCCTAACCCTAACCCTAACCCTAACCCTAACCCTAACCCTAACCCTAACCCTAACCCTAACCCTAACCCTAACCCTAACCCTAACCCTAACCCTAACCCTAACCCTAACCCTAACCCTAACCCTAACCCTAACCCTAACCCTAACCCTAACCCTAACCCTAACCCTAACCCTAACCCTAACCCTAACCCTAACCCTAACCCTAACCCTAACCCTAACCCTAACCCTAACCCTAACCCTAACCCTAACCCTAACCCTAACCCTAACCCTAACCCTAACCCTAACCCTAACCCTAACCCTAACCCTAACCCTAACCCTAACCCTAACCCTAACCCTAACCCTAACCCTAACCCTAACCCTAACCCTAACCCTAACCCTAACCCTAACCCTAACCCTAACCCTAACCCTAACCCTAACCCTAACCCTAACCCTAACCCTAACCCTAACCCTAACCCTAACCCTAACCCTAACCCTAACCCTAACCCTAACCCTAACCCTAACCCTAACCCTAACCCTAACCCTAACCCTAACCCTAACCCTAACCCTAACCCTAACCCTAACCCTAACCCTAACCCTAACCCTAACCCTAACCCTAACCCTAACCCTAACCCTAACCCTAACCCTAACCCTAACCCTAACCCTAACCCTAACCCTAACCCTAACCCTAACCCTAACCCTAACCCTAACCCTAACCCTAACCCTAACCCTAACCCTAACCCTAACCCTAACCCTAACCCTAACCCTAACCCTAACCCTAACCCTAACCCTAACCCTAACCCTAACCCTAACCCTAACCCTAACCCTAACCCTAACCCTAACCCTAACCCTAACCCTAACCCTAACCCTAACCCTAACCCTAACCCTAACCCTAACCCTAACCCTAACCCTAACCCTAACCCTAACCCTAACCCTAACCCTAACCCTAACCCTAACCCTAACCCTAACCCTAACCCTAACCCTAACCCTAACCCTAACCCTAACCCTAACCCTAACCCTAACCCTAACCCTAACCCTAACCCTAACCCTAACCCTAACCCTAACCCTAACCCTAACCCTAACCCTAACCCTAACCCTAACCCTAACCCTAACCCTAACCCTAACCCTAACCCTAACCCTAACCCTAACCCTAACCCTAACCCTAACCCTAACCCTAACCCTAACCCTAACCCTAACCCTAACCCTAACCCTAACCCTAACCCTAACCCTAACCCTAACCCTAACCCTAACCCTAACCCTAACCCTAACCCTAACCCTAACCCTAACCCTAACCCTAACCCTAACCCTAACCCTAACCCTAACCCTAACCCTAACCCTAACCCTAACCCTAACCCTAACCCTAACCCTAACCCTAACCCTAACCCTAACCCTAACCCTAACCCTAACCCTAACCCTAACCCTAACCCTAACCCTAACCCTAACCCTAACCCTAACCCTAACCCTAACCCTAACCCTAACCCTAACCCTAACCCTAACCCTAACCCTAACCCTAACCCTAACCCTAACCCTAACCCTAACCCTAACCCTAACCCTAACCCTAACCCTAACCCTAACCCTAACCCTAACCCTAACCCTAACCCTAACCCTAACCCTAACCCTAACCCTAACCCTAACCCTAACCCTAACCCTAACCCTAACCCTAACCCTAACCCTAACCCTAACCCTAACCCTAACCCTAACCCTAACCCTAACCCTAACCCTAACCCTAACCCTAACCCTAACCCTAACCCTAACCCTAACCCTAACCCTAACCCTAACCCTAACCCTAACCCTAACCCTAACCCTAACCCTAACCCTAACCCTAACCCTAACCCTAACCCTAACCCTAACCCTAACCCTAACCCTAACCCTAACCCTAACCCTAACCCTAACCCTAACCCTAACCCTAACCCTAACCCTAACCCTAACCCTAACCCTAACCCTAACCCTAACCCTAACCCTAACCCTAACCCTAACCCTAACCCTAACCC
>NC_141538.1:171992500-172037500 GCF_021556685.1 Rattus norvegicus | reverse complement strand
GGTATACAGGAACAGAGGAGGAAAGGAGGAAATAAGAATTGCAATTTCAAAAATAAAAAAAGACAATTTAAAAAAGATAAAAGATATGTGAGCCTTCTGCTCTCCTATGGATGGTTGATGTCAGCGTTGTCAGCAGGGCCTGTCCTAGTTGGTGTTGGATAGGTAAGGAGGGGCCTGACCATCCAGATTCAGGTCTCAGTATCCTCTCTTTTCAGCGCCGGGTCAGAGAGGTAGTCAATAGTATCTACCAGCTTTCTCTCTCACGAGGGAGGTCATTCAGATCGAAGGTGTCCAGGGAGTGGGATGTGGGGAGGTGTCTTTTCCTTGATAGAGTGGACAGTGGCTTCAGGAACGCCCCCTGCCGAGGCAACCCAAGCCTGATACCCTCACAAACCTCTCAAGCAAGCAGGGCCTCAGGGGTGAGATTTTGCACTACCTGTATAAGGGAGTCCTCACAGGTCTTCTGTCCTGGTCGCTTGTGCTCCAGGCAGACACGTGGAGGAACCTGTTTGCTGACAGCCAAGGGCCACAGCTGGAGGAGGGTCTGGGCTGCCTGACTTCTGACAGCAATGGAGAGGACGCAGTGTGCGAGGCTCTGGGAGCGCGGTGGAGCTACCACCCGGTGCTATGCGGTGCGCAGAAGCCTCCCGCGTGCAGTGGGGCGCGCGAGCGGGGGTGGGACTGGAGCGCCGGGCGGGGCGGGGCGGGGCAGGCTCGACGTTCCGTCCTCCCCCCGCGCCCGTTCCACTCTCCTTCGCGCTCCCGCCCTTCTGGTGCCGCCGCGCGGCCGCAGGCGAAGCAACTTTGCTTGCGCTGGGGCTAGCCGGACCTGTCCCGCGCACAGCCCGCAAGGCCATGGACGTTCTGGGCTGGCTGCTGCTGCCGCTCCTTCTGCTGTGCACGCAGCCGCACCATGGCGCCAGGTGAGCATCTCCTGGGCCGGGGACGATATGAGGCGGGAGGGACTCGTCCTTTGGCGGGCACCCTCGGTGGGGCAGAGTTCCGAGTTGCCAGAACCCCGAGTCTTCACCCATTAGGTCCACCCAGTTTTGCTTTGCGCGTGCTGCTATTCCAGTTCTGAGGACCCCTCTGACCTCTCTCCCGCCTCCCGGGTGCTGTCCGCCGTCCTCGGTGCTGAACGCTGAGCTTTGGGGAGGGATTGGAGTCGCCAGGCGAGGTTAATGTAGACACCTCTCTTCATTCTTGCCCTTGGCCACATCCCACTGAGCTGGTACCTGCTCCTCTGGTACCCTTCCAGGTGCTGAGCTGAAGCTCGGCAGGATGAGCTGAGGGCAAGAAGGAGGAAAGACTTAAGAACTGGGAGGGGGTGTGTGTGAGGAGGGGAGCGGGTCTGCCCTTGCGTGAGTAGGGAGAAATGATTCTCCCTTTGCCTCTGGCTTGTATGAACCCTCAGGAAGATTTGTCCCAAGCCTGTCAGTAGAGAGCAAAGGTGACTGTGGGTCTTCTCTCAGGAGTTGCGTCCAAGTTTACACACTGAATCCTGATTGCAGGTGAATAGCAGCCAAGTAGTCCTGTCGCATACCCCCGTGGAAGGAGACTATATTCTTGGGGAGGAAAGAGGGTTGTTTCCCCAGAGCGGGAAGAGCCTAAGTAGGAAGGCCTTAGGCTGGGGTTTCCTCTTGGGGGCCTCCAATACTCTACAGTCCCTGCCTCCTTTCTCTTTTCGCTGGGACTTAAAACCCAATCTTGGTCCTCTTGGGCCGAGCAACTTGCCATGAGAGTCACGAGAAGCAAGTAAGGGGGCCTTTGTGAAAATCCTTTGGAGGGAAAGGCAGAAGGCAAACAGCGGAAACAGGTCCCTTGAGCTCTGGACTTGAGGACTAACTGGCGCGGACATGGGAGAGGGTTGGACAACAGATATGGCTACACGCCATCTGTGTTTTGGCCCTAGATACCCAGGAAGAACGTCATGCAGGTGTCTGAGCTTCTCTGCTGGCAGGTGGGGGACAGGTCCAGAAGGCCTAGATCTGGCTACAAATATAATAACTAGGTTGGGGAGCAGAGAATGGTCACTGACCGTAAGTCTCTGATCAGCCAATGCCCAGGAAAGGGTTTTCCTTATTTAGTTCCTGTGGGCTTTACTTCCTTTCTTCTCGGAGGGTGAAACATAGTAACATGACTGCAGCTGGCACATTTGTGGCTCTGAGGTCAGAGGTTGGCCCTGTCCATGGCCACCTAGCCAAGAATTTGAAAACCGAGAAGCTCTGACACCCCAACATTTTAGTCTGAGCATGACACTAAAACTCATTTGTTGGCAAATCCTGTCCTATGCTGACAAGGAAGCTCATTTTTTTCTGCCTATTTATTCTATTTATGGGACCTATTTATAGGTTGCTTGCTGGGAAATTCTCCAGACCCCTCCCTCAACTCTGCATGTGTAGCCTATCCCTCTTCCCCAAAGTAAAAAAAAAAAAAAAAAAACAAAAAAAACTAAATCCTGGCTTGTGCGAGGCTTCTGAGGCGTTGGACAAGGGGTTGTGTACCTGTTTTTTTGGGGGGGGCCGGGGAGTTGAGGGATCCAAGCCTGGGGCTTATCATTATCCTAATCTTATGTGGATCAGCACCATGAATAAAGTGGAGGATGCACTGCTCTGCTGAGTCTCCATTTCATCCTCGAATCGAAAAATAGTTATGGTCTTGTCATATCTTGAAAGTCTGTCCTTAGATGGCTCTGTCCAGACCTCCTTCTCTTGGTCTGTCCTGACAATTACATACCTGTCAGTGGGATAGGGCTAAAAGCTCTCTCCAGAGAGGGAAGGAGCCAAAGGCACAGCTGCCAGCTCAGCCCTTGTAATGACCTTCAGATTTAGCCAGGTGCTGTCTGTCTGTCTGTCTCTCTGTCTGTCTGTCTGCCTGTCTGTCTGTGCTCTCTCACCTTTTCCGGCCCCTCTACTTTGGACACCTTCCCTTCTCCGTCTCCAGATCTCCTTGGTCTTAGCTTCAGAGGTTCCTTGTGGGGAAGGCTTTGCAATAGGAGGACAGCGTCTGTGTCATAGTTGTGGGCTGGGTGAAGAGTACGAAGACCTGCATCTATAGTGGGCACCGTGCGGTTGTCAACTGCACTCCCGTGTGGGTGTCCCTCCCAGGCTGTTGGCACCTCTATCTCCCTGGCACTCACAGTGCGATGGTCGCAGTCCTCGTCTTTGCCTTGGTAACTGGGATGCTAGCGAGGAGCATGCTGCTCTAAAAGCAGAGCAGTGGGATCTGTGGGCTAATGTGTGCACAGTGGATGCATGCTGCAGCGAGGAGCATCCGCTGCCTGGCTCAGCTGCACCCACCTTCCTTTTCTGTCTCCAGAGGCATACGGGTGGGCTCATTTCTCAGTGGGAGAGGAGGGAAGACGTTCCCATAATACACCAGAAGGAGTTCAAGGCAGAGTGGGGGGGGGGAGCTAATGTGTTTTCACTGCACCTACTGTGCTCCAAGACTTCGAATCCCCAAAACCAAAGCCTGACACGTGTCTCTAAGCCTCTCTGTCCATCTATCCAGATGATGTCCCAACCTCAGGTTATCCATGGTCTCCAAGGGGTCTAGGAGCACCAGCAGCCCTCTGCCAAGATCACTGTAATTTACTAGTAAGAAGGGAGACCTTTCTACTCCATGTGATCTTCCTCAAGTGCACAGCGTGTGTACTCCCTGCCCATTAGCCTACCCGCTCTGTAAAACCTGTCTCGAGCCACTGGGTAAGAGGAGAGCTGAAGGAACTGTGGGCTTCAGATCCCAGAACCTGGCGTGTACCTGGGTCTTTCTCGCACCCCAGTTCTCTGTACTCATTCAGAGCTGGAAAGTGGCAGTCGCTCTCCCACCAAAGAAGAGATTCTGGAGTGAGTAAGGTGTCCTCCTTTCTTGCTTCTAGAACGTAGTTAAGAGCCTTGTCTCTGCCAGCTCAAGGTGTTCTCCCCGTGGATCTTACTTTCGTGACCTTAGTTTCACGTTCTGAGCAGACCTTGTATGAGGATAAGGGGAGAGATGTGCAGACATGTGCACACATGAGCCACTGCCCTGAGACAGTGGCCAGGAAGGACAGTGTCTCCTGATGGCCTCATTCCGAGCGGGCAACATGACAGCTGGCTAGTCCAAAAATAAAGCCCATTTCAAGTCCCTTCACATCTGGCCTTCAGGATGACTTTCATTTGCATTCCTAATTGTACTTTGTGAGAGACTAGGACTTAATTTAACTATTTCATACCCTGTAACCTCATTGTCTCATCTCCAGCTCTGTCTATCACTCCAGGAAACTGCTGGGGGGCAGGGCAGTGGCTCTCTGTTTGGAACATCAGAACCCAGACATCTTGTTTCGCCTCTCACGACAGACTAAAGCATCAGTGCTTGGTAGGTCAGAGGTCTGGAGAATTTTGTCAGCTAAGGAAATCTTGATAGAAAGCTGATTCTTCGAAGTCCAGTACATGAAGCAGATGAACTGAATGGTGTTCCTAGGACACACCTAAAAGTAAACGAAGTCATAGGAGCATGGCCTGTGTGCAGAGAAAGGCAAGGCTGAGTCTGGCTCCCCTAGCCACTTTAGCTCTAGCAGAACTGTGTGGAGTGCGTGGGGGGGGGGGGAGGTTGTTGTTACTGTCTGTTTGCTCCCCTCTCCTATTTGGTTCTTTGATCTCATCAAGCCCAGTCTGGCCTTGAACTCACTACATATCTTTGGCTGGTCTTAAACTTCCTATCCTCCTGCTTCCACATGCTACTACACCGGGCAGAACTGTGTGTTTAAACTATGAGTTTAGCTATGAGACCTGCCGTTTAGAACCCCAGCCCTGACTCCAGATCGAGGCTTTTCCTGCCTTCAGAGCCCTTCATGTCTACCTCCTCTGTGTCACCGCCTCTGATCATGGCCTTTTCACAGCCCAGAACCCTCTCTGTCCCATTGTCACTGTCCCTCTCTGGGAGGCTGTCCCTCTCTACAGCCTCCGGCCTAGGCAGAAGAGATTCTGAAGTCCCACCTATACAATGCATTTCTCTTAACACCACTCACATTGGTTTTTACCACAATCCCAGGACTGCTATCTAACCTGGGCTGTGACTTCTGTCTGTGTTGTTTGATGGCCTGGACAGATGGCTCAGCTGGCAAAGTGTTTGCCACACAAGGATAATGACTTGACTTTGAACCCTAACATGTGAAAATGCTGGGTAGCCAGCAATGTAAAAGTACAAACAGGAGCCCACCTCCACAGTGCCACACGTCCTCCAACAAGGCCACGCCCACTCCAATAAGGCCACACCTCCTAATAGTGCCACTGCCTGTGGCCAAGCTTTCAGACACATAAGACTATGGGGGCTGTTCCCATGCAAACCACCACACCTGTGTGTGTACTTTACTAGGCGTGTTCTAGGCTACTGAGAGACCCTGTCTCAAAAAACAGGATGGATGGCACCTGAGGAATGATATTCAAGGTTAATTTTTGGCTTCCATATGCATTTGCACACATAATCACACTCACATACATGAACATGCATATGCACATATACACAGGCATGTACATAGACTCACACACAACAGGGAAGATATAGGGAGGGGTAGAGTGGGAGGAAGAGCATTGTCTTCAGTAAAGCAGAGGGATGCAAGGGGTGTGAGGTTGAGAGAGAACCAACCTGCTATTGGCCAGGGGGTGGTGGCAGTCCTCACACAGCAGGAGGGGATTCTGTGATTCCCAGTCTGAAGAAACAGGAGACTGAAGATGAGCCCGACTAACTGACCCTGCACTGAGAAGGAAGCAGCCAGTCCGCCTTTAATCACACCACTCAGGAGGCAGAGACAGACGGATCTCTGTGAGTTTAAGACCAACCTGGTCTACAGAACTGGGTAGAGAGACCCAGTCTCAAAAACAGACAGACAGACAGACAGACAGACAGACAGACAGACCAGGTGATACCTCCCCGCCCCCCAAGAAAAACAAAACAAAAAAATAAAAAAATAGAACAGGCAAAGCACAGAGTAGAGCCAGGTATTCAGTACCCAGGAGGGCTGAGGGGACTGTTGCAGTGGCCTGATAAGGTGACCCAGCAAGAGGTTGCATTTCTGGTAATACCCAGGTAGGATTCTTCCCCACTGTCCCAGATCAAAGTCCTGGAGACCATGTCCAGAGTTACTCTCCTGTCCCTGGCCTCTGTTCCTCATCAGGAGATCCATTGGTTTTTGCCTTCTTGAAGACAGGACTTCTGTCAAGAGACCCAGACAATTTAAGTAGAAGTTTATTTAGCAGAGCAAGTGCTCAAAAAGAGACTGGAGTGGGTTGCGCCAAGGCAGGGAGCAGCTCAGTGGTTCTGGATTATGGATTTTAAAAGACATTCTTATGAATGTGTATGAGGTGGGTGGTATATTTATGGGTAGAATAACACTTTCCCCTCCTAAATCAGGGTGGACAGGGTCTTTCTTTTGGGACATTTCCTCTCATGACTTGCACAAAAAGTTACGTGTCAACATCCCAGTGCAGGAGACAATCTGATAACAAGTCTTTTGAGGATATAGACCCTTCTTTGTTAGTGCTCATGAGTTGGAGAATGTCCTGGTGCCTTTTGTTCCTGGTGTAGAAGGAACAGCCTCACTAAAGTTTCAAGGATGTTTAGCCACAAAGGGACATTCTGACCAATAGCAGACAGTTACCAGGGTGCAGACTCATTTTCCTCTGTCGCCATGTCTAAGTCCTTCCTACCCCACATCATTCCCACACTTTTAATAGAGTTCCCTCGTTCATGGTGGACCATTTCCCCTATGGGCATAGCATGCATTAGTGTTCTAGGCTGCCACAGCAAATTACACAAACTGGGTGCCTTCAAACAACAGGAACTGATTCTTTTGTGCTTCTGAGGCAGAAACCCCTAACCCTCTGGAACGTCTGAGGACAGTTGCCCTCCCTCCTCCTTCTAGTGGTGGCCACCCCTCCAGTACTCAGCTCCTATTGCCTTGTAGAGACACCACCGACCTCTCCTTTGTCTTTATCTGTTTTCTCATCTCTGCCATCTGTTTTCTACTAAGAGGCCTGCCTTGCTGCAATGTGGCCTTTTCCTAACTACACTCACAACGACTTTATTCTCAGATAAGGTCCCAGACTGGGGTTCCCAGTGGAAATAAACACCGGGAGGGTAAGGAAGGGTGGGGACTCAATTTCTGCAAGCAGAGAAAAGTATAGAGAGGTTCCCGAGGGCTCCCTGCTCTGACATTCCTGGTAGGGTGGGTCCCAGTGTCTGCCTCATGTGTCGTTTCGCATCCCTTGGAGGGGTGTCCCAAACTTTTAGGGACCGCAACTCAGGATTTTTGGCTTCAGTACAGAAAAATTTTGGGACTAATTAGTTTATTGAGTAGAGATTTATTTATTTACTTACTTACTTATTCATTCATACATTTATTTATTTATAGGCAGGATCTCATTAGGTAGCTCTGGCTGGCTTGGAACTCACTGTATAAACCAGATCAGACTTTGTGAACACACAGGCATCTGCCTGCCTCTGTCTCCTGAGTGTTGGGGTTTCAGGGCCAGATCTTATTATCTATATTTTAATATAGGCTTAAACACGGGGGTTACGAGAAGAGAAATCAGTCAAAATGGCGGCCGTATAGCATTTGCATGCTTCCCAAAAGCAAGCAGCAGGGAGGAAAATATATAGGATTCTCAAGGGAGAGTCTCGATGAACTAACGTCTTAGCATTAGCCATAAATACCTTTACTTGTGGCTTTCTAGTTGCATCTCAAAGTGTTGCTAAGAAGCCTTTTTCTTCTTTTTTTCCTCTCCTGATAAGTGAAGATATAGGGCAGCTCAGGCAACATCCTGGTTATAGCTTGGTAGAATCAGAAGCCACTGAATTACACAAGGGGTTTAGGACCCGTGTTTTTTCCTGTAAGTGGGGTTTCTGGTGAGAGTCCTAGAAAACTTCAAGTTTACAGCTCAGCAAATGGGTGGCGGGGGTGGGGTGGAGATGGGGGTGAGGGAGGGGCTTAAGAGTTGTTGATTGTGTAGAATTCTTGCTTCTCTGCCAGCCAGAAGCCTCAACTGGATTCTCAAGTGAGTGGGTTCCTCTCCCTTCTCATGTCCCCAAGATTTTTCTACCTGGCAGCCTTTCTGTTCTACCTGGTAGCCCTGCTGGGAACAGCAGGGCCAGCACAGGTTTTTGTAGTGCTGTCCCCAACTGTTCCACAGTCAGGCTAAGCCCCAGATAGGCTGCTTGAGGAGCTGGGATGGGAGGGTGGGGCAGGCGGGGCCTTCCTGAGAAAAGAGAGCTAGAGTTTCTAGGCATCTCTTACTTCTTTCTCTTCAGCCATATCCAGAGGGTCTTTGTGGTCTTGTTGGGGTTCTCTGCTTTGGAGAAAAGCCCTGGGGATTGGGATCCAGTTGCCAAGCCTTTGATTTCCCTCCATAGACACATGGAGGAAGGGGACTAGGGAGATACCTCAAGGGAGTCTGGGGTCCCCGCCTATATTCTGGGGTGGACCCAGGGCATCAGTCCTCAGAAGCAGACAGGAGGGTGCCTAACGCTGGGCAGAAAAGGTAGCAGAAGTGTGGAGGACCTCTTCGTTTTCCTGTGTCTTGCCTGAAGGGCCCAGAGGGGTGGCTCCTGCTCTTCCTCGGCTCTTGGCATGTGTGCTGAGGATAACCCACCATCCCCTGGCCCTGGTGTTCTGCCTGTTGTGACCAGTTGGCCTTGTGTTCCCAGAGCAATGAATGACATTGGGGACTACGTGGGCTCCAACCTGGAGATATCCTGGCTCCCCAACCTGGATGGACTAATGGAGGGCTACGCCCGAAACTTCCGACCAGGCATTGGAGGTACAGGCAGACAATGGCGTAGGAGCATGCGCAGACAGAAACAGCTCTAGCCCTGGATTTGCTGTGGGTGTTGGCTCTGCTGGGCTCCGATTTGGAAACTCCAGGGGTTCACGGGATTTCAAACCCCAGGCATCTCAGATAGAAAAGATATCTCCCCAGGCACTGAGGCAAATGTGTAATGGCTCCAAGTTCCCTGAAAAGGCTGTGGGTGTCTTTTGTCCCATCTGTCTGCGCTGGCCTAGCAGGGCAGCTGGGTGCTGGGCTGGGGTTTCTACTATGACGAACGCTAGCAGGCCGCTCCTTGTTACAGGTCCTCCAGTGAATGTGGCGCTTGCCCTAGAGGTGGCCAGCATTGACCACATCTCAGAAGCAAATATGGTAGGTGCCAGCCAACACTGCTCCCTGGGTTGCGTGCCATCAGGAGGAGAGCCAGGGGACAATGGTGTCAGTGCTTCCCCTCCTTCTCCACAGGAATACACCATGACAGTGTTCCTGCACCAGAGCTGGCGAGACAGCAGGCTGTCCTACAACCATACCAACGAGACCCTGGGCCTGGATAGCCGCTTCGTGGACAAGCTGTGGCTCCCTGACACCTTCATTGTGAATGCCAAGTCTGCCTGGTTCCATGATGTGACCGTGGAAAACAAGCTTATCCGCCTACAGCCCGACGGTGTGATTTTATACAGCATCCGGTGAGCCGGGCCTACCATCCCATGCCCTGTGGAAGAGCATCCCATGAGCTCAGGCTCAGACCCCCACTCTTCCACAACACAGATGCGTAATGGTAGACGGTGGTACCTGTTGTCCCCTCCAGCTTTCAGGGCTGCTCAGTTGACATTAGCTTCAGATGTTACAGTGGGCAGCTGCAGTTGCAGGTGGCTCCTGATGACTAGGTGGCTCCTCCGTGTTGGTGCGGGGGCTGGGGGTTGGGGGGGGTAATATCTGCCGTCTAGGGGCAGGGAACCTGCTAACATCTAAGGGACACCATGACCTCACGAATCCACTTTGCTTGTGCAGCATCACCTCCACAGTGGCCTGTGACATGGACCTTGCCAAGTACCCCATGGACGAGCAGGAGTGCATGCTGGACCTGGAGAGCTGTGAGTGCCCTCTCTAAGGCTGGGGCAGGCTCCTTCTTGTTTGGGGTTGCCCTGACTCCTCCAGTGGGGCAGGGCAGTCAGGATTGCAAGCCTTTGAAGCTGAGGGTCAGAGCCAGGCTGGCCTGGATCAGAGGATGGACAAGGGTTTCCTTAAGAGCCAGTAGTCTGTGTAGGGCTGGAAAACTTAAAGGAACTTATCCAGCACAAGTGGAAAGGAGCCCAGAAGATCTGACTTGGCAACCAGGCTGTCCCAACAGAACAGAGCTCAGATAACCTGGGCCCCTTTGTATTCCTCATCAAGGATGGCTCCAAATCTGTCAGCACCTCTGGCCCCGTCGTCCTTCTCCAAGATGTAGAATGTTGTGCAGGAGCTGAGGACACTCCCCCATATCCGCACCCCCACCCCTGACTGAACATGACTGGATGAGGTCTCTGCTGCTGTCACTTGGTCAGCCCCACCACTCAGGGTCTCCGTGTAGACGGGGCATTCCCTCTGAGGCTGCCAAGGACTGAGCTAGGCCCTGCTGCCCACTGGTGGGCTCTCTTACAGATGGCTACTCTTCTGAGGACATTGTCTATTATTGGTCAGAAAACCAGGAGCAGATCCACGGGCTGGACAGGCTGCAACTGGCCCAGTTCACTATCACCAGTTACCGCTTCACCACGGAGCTGATGAACTTCAAATCAGGTAACGAGGCCCCCACCGTGAGCTGCCCGGAGGTTTCTTGTGCTTTCTAAGTGAGCTCCCAGCCAGTTTTTAGGGTCGAGGAAGCACCCGGAAAGCCGCTGATTTAGGCATTCGCTGGGTGCTATTGGCTGTGCCCAGGTGGGAGGGGAACACGTCACCATGCCATCCATGTTCTACCTTCTCGTTCTTGCGTTATTCCTTCCCAGTGTTTTAGGCTTAGAGAGAACGTGAAAGTGAATATTATAGGCCCTTAGCCACAGGACTAAGTCCCTTCCTTGGCCACCCTTCCTTTCAGGGTGTGGATATGCATAGGGTGGGGCAGAAGGCACAGAGAGAGGCAAGCAGGTACCCTGACATTAGCTGGGCAGGTTGCATCCTTGTGGCTGGACCTAGAGTGATGTGCGAAAGGCATGTTTTCTAGGGTCTTCCACGGGAGCCTCACGGTAGGCCCGACAGCCAACCAGGTCCCCTCCCTGAGGGACATGGGGCAGACGGAGTGGTTGGGAAGAGCTCGTCTGACAGTGGGCTGTCCCCACAGCTGGCCAGTTCCCTCGACTCAGCTTACACTTCCAGCTTCGGAGGAACCGGGGTGTCTACATCATCCAGTCTTACATGCCCTCTGTCCTCCTGGTTGCCATGTCCTGGGTCTCCTTCTGGATTAGCCAAGCAGCAGTGCCTGCCAGAGTATCTCTAGGTATGAGTTTTGTCTTTCCTTCCCATGAGCTGGTGGGAGAGATGCCTAAGGGCCCTGCTAGCCATGAGCCAATTCTCTGGACTCTAGACCTCATTCTGTCTGCCCTGTTCAATAGCCGGTCAGAATAGGGTTGGCCTCATGAGTGTACAGTGGGAGTGGAGGGCTGAAGAACCCCCCTTTTCCTGGGACCCAGGCCCTGTTGGCTAGGGTAAGGAGGAGAGGGTAGGGCTTCATCGCTGACCATTCACTCCCACCAGGCATCACCACTGTGCTGACAATGACCACACTCATGGTTAGTGCCCGCTCCTCCCTCCCGCGGGCTTCTGCTATCAAGGCTCTGGATGTGTATTTCTGGATCTGCTATGTCTTCGTGTTTGCTGCCCTGGTGGAGTATGCATTTGCCCACTTCAATGCTGACTACAGGAAGAAACGGAAAGCCAAGGTCAAGGTCACGAAGCCAAGGGCAGAGGTGAGAGAGCGTGTGGGCTTGTCTCGGGGCTCGGAATCAGGGATGGGTTCCTGTCTGGCGCAAGGGAGCAGAAAGAAGGATTATTCTTCTGCTGGCCAGCTCTGAGGTCACTGTTGGCCCTGAGCTGGGGCTATCTCCTCAGCACAGCCTGCTACAGGGTCACAGCAGTGCTTAATAAATAGACAGGAATAGTACTGCACAGGAGTCCTGGTCAGTCAAGGCACACTCAGCACTGTCCTCCTGTCTCCTGCCCCACTCTCTGCAGATGGACGTGAGGAACGCCATTGTCCTCTTCTCCCTCTCTGCTGCCGGGGTCAGCCAGGAGTTGGCTATCTCCCGCCGTCAAGGCCGGGTCCCTGGGAACCTCATGGGTTCCTATAGGTCTGTAGAAGTGGAGGCAAAGAAGGAGGGGGGGTCCCGCCCAGGGGGCCCAGGAGGCATCCGTTCCAGACTCAAACCCATCGATGCAGACACCATCGACATCTATGCCCGCGCTGTGTTCCCGGCAGCCTTTGCAGCAGTCAACATCATCTACTGGGCAGCGTATACCATGTGACGGCAGTGCGTACACCACATGACGGCTTTACATGTACCACGTGCGGTGGTTGCCACAAACTCCTGGAGGAACAGCCCTCTCCGTGGATCCCAAAGTGGGACAGAGAGGAGGCTCCGCTCCCTGGGCTTTACCTCAATTTTGCTCTACCAGCCTGCACTTCCTGTAGATGGAGCAGGATGGGCTTTGCACAGAGGGCCATTAGTTGGCCTGTCCCTGAAGCTGAGCCTGGCACTAAGGTGCCCTTGGGAGCTGTGAAGTTTTAGACTCAGGATGGGCCTGATTTCTGGGCCTTTGCTCTGTGGGATCAGGATCAGAGAGAAAGAGAGTAGGGGTGGATGACCACTCTCATGGTGAACTGGAGGAGAAGGGCATTATGAGGCCTCTTTGGTCCCAGCATGAAATAAAGCCTTGGCCTGGCAGCTGGCTTCTGTATTTGTTGCACATGGCAGTTGAACTGTGGTCTTCTCTGCCTGTGCTTCTCTGACACAGGCGACCTAGGAAGGATGTGGGGAGGGGCAGCCTACAGAAACCCAGAAAATCTAGGGTAAGCGTGCACTGTGTGCAGGGGAAGCAATGGGGTCAGGATAACAACAGGGAGGCTGACTAACAGAGGATGGCACCGGGAGAGGAGACTTGGAAAGAATAATAATCATTGTTAGTGACATCATCACTGGTAACACCAGTGTGGGTGACACCAGTGTGGGTGACACCAGCATTGGTGATATCAACATGGGTGACACCAGCATTGTGACACCAGCATTGGTGACATCAGCATTGTTGACACCAGCATGGGTGACAACAGCATTGATGACATCATCATTGGTGACATCAGCATTGGTGACAACAGCATTAGTGACAGCATGGGGGACACCAGCACTGGAGAAAACAGCATTGTTGACACCGGCATCGTTGACACCAGCATTGTTAACATCAGCATCGATGATATCAGATTGGTGACATCAGCATTGTTGACACCAGCACTGTTAACATCAGCATCGATGACATCAGCATCAATGACATCAGCATTGGTGAAACCAGCATGATGGATTGGTATCTGTCCTTCCCTGTCACTGGACTACATTGAAGCCATCTGCTTCACTAAGGCAGAAGCAGACCTGTGAGCATGAGCTGAGAACCCTAGATTCCAAAACCACATAATTCAGAAATGCCTTCCCAAAAACCTCAGGAACACATTTGGAGCCAGGGAAGTCCAGGGGTTGTATCCCAGAGGATAAGCTATGTGGCTGTATTTGAAGGGTCGAGAAAGGCAGAGGTACAGAAACTCAGATATGGCTTAAGAAGTCATTGATCGTGGGGATTTAGCTCAGTGGTAGAGCGCTTGCCTAGGAAGCACAAGGCCCTGGGTTCGGTCCCCAGCTCCAAAAAAAAGAACCAAAAAAAAAAAAAAAAGTCATTGATCCCTTGGTCACCTGGTGGAGGTTCAGGCCCAAGGTGCAACTATGGTGCCTTCTTGAATGAGGTCATGGGAATTCAGAGCCCATCTCGGGCTCCACAGACACCCCTTAGCTACTTCCCACAGCAGCCTGAGGAGCCTGAAGCCATCGGAGCATGTGACAGGCAGCTCCTAATAAAGGGGTCCAGCTTTTCTATCCATCGAGTCTTTCATGTAGAAGAGGTGAAGGGTACAATTAGCAGAACAGCTTTTCATAGTCAGCAGCTAGCAGCTCAAGAGATGACAGAGTGAGGCGGACTCACCACTCTTCTTAGTCAGGGTGCGGCCAGACCGTGCTCAGTTAGTCCTGAAGCCCGATCCTGGAGGGCCCCCCTCCCCCACTTGCCAATGGCAAGTGGCCATGTTAACCAGTGTCCGTAGTAGAATCTGGGCAGTGACCCTCCATGGCCCCGAACCAATGTAGGTGGCAGTACCACTGCAGGGCTCATGAGGGACACAGGACGGTGCTATTCTTAAAGTGTAGAGGAAGGCATTGATTGGCCTCTCTGCTCAGACCATGGACCAGTGCTCATTTTTTCTCTCCTTCTCGCAGATCTAGGATGCCTTCCTCCTGGCACCTTGGCTACTTTGTGCCAAAGTACTGGTGGGAGCACCCAGGTGTGGTCAGAAACTACAATGAGAGTATGGGTCTAGGAGCCAGCAGAGAGCAGGTGGTCAAGCAAAGCCAGATCTGGGTCAGCTGGGGCTCCAGTTCCTGACAGCAGGAGAGGCAGAACAAGTCCAACCACCCTGGGACAGCCACAGGACAGGAATGTCCCTACTTGGGCCCAGGGGTTGAGGTTTTTTTCTTCATCTCTATATTTCTGTCCTATAGGCATCCTACATGGTTACTGTTCCCACCTCCATCAGTTCAGAGACTTGCCTGGGGATAGGGACATAAATCCTAGATGGGGCACACTGTAGCTAATCCAAGACAACCTAATGTTTCTTCTCACCTTTAGTAAAGTCTAGGTCCCACTCCCAGGGGAGCAGGCAGGGTCAGCTCCAACTCTCTGGGCCTTTGGTGAGGGGCTGCAGAGTTCACCTGGACCCAGGGGCCAGCAGCCTAACACCTCTCCAACTACACAACCTGCCAGCTTCAGCACCCGCCTCTGCCCTGCCTCTTGCCGCCTGCAGTCTGCCCTCTTTCTGCTGCATGTACCCACGGGGAGCTATTTAAAGCGGCCTTTGCGATTGCCTTGGGCTCCCACGCAGCCAGGCCCACCCGGGCAGCAGCCTTCGCCTGATTCTGCAACCAGCAATCACTCCCTCAGCCTGCAGGCTTCTATTTCTGCCCACATGTTTACAGGGCAGGAGGAAGGACAGGAAGGACTGATGCTTTTCAAACACCAGCTTCTGTTCCAGTGGTGAGGACAGGAGCTGACTGAAGGCTAGGGGTGGATCAAGGGCTACAGCTGAGAAGAGCCAGCTTGCAAAGAGGATGTCAGTGCCTCCTGCCTGCAATGGCACCAGGGACAAAGGGTGACAGGCAGGGGGCTTTTCATCCTAGCAGGGACAGCTCTCAGAACTGACAGTGCCTTCCTCTTTGTCCTGGGCTGGAGTGCATGCTTTGAATGTGGACAGTTCCTCCCCAGGCTGGAGGCTGATGTAGCTAAGGGGGCCTAGATGTCAGGAGACAGCCCTGCTTTTCTCTAGTAGCAAGGACAGGGCAACCTCCCAGACTCAAGGTGAGAAGACAAGCAGGGTATCAAAAGAGCTGAGACAGGTCTGGGGTCAGGGTTTCTATTTTCTAGGGCTACAAACTGTTCTCTCAGAGCTATGGAGATCAGAAGTCATAAGCCTAGGAGTAGGCAGGTTGTCTCCAGGGAAGAATTCACCATGACCTCTTTCTGCTTCCTGGGTTGCCTGCATTCCTCGGATTTAAGACTTATCACCCTGACCTCTGTGTCCATCACCACACGCTTGGCTTCTGTCCCTTCTCGTCTTACACAAACACCTGCAAACTCGAGCGTGGCTCGTCTTAGCCAATTATATCTGCAAGAAGCCTATTTCCAAATAAGCCACATTCCGAGGTTCTGGGTGTGAAGCGTCCTAGAGGGAAGTTGTTCAGCTCAGTACAGATGGCAATACCAGAAGCAGAAGAGTATGATGTAGGGAGAGAATGGGAAAGAGGAAAAGCAGAAAATGTGCCTCATGACCCAGAGTAAGGAGCAGGCATCCCGCTGGGCATCTATCCATCATCTCTAACCACCCCCCCCCCCCAGTGAATGACTGCCCCCAGGTCCCTAACGCTTTCAAGCTGAGTGAACATCCCCAGTGCCATGGTATTAGCAGAAAGCAAGGCCTGTCTCCTTTGGCTGCTGCTTAAACCAGGGCCAAACAGGGTCATCTGCAACCCACCTCTTAATACTGCTAGCATACACTTACGCACCACATTAAAGCCATTTGTGGTGTCTTTGTAGCTGTCATTGTGGCAACTGTCATTGTAGCAACACTGTAGCAACAGCCACCAAAACAGACAATAGGAGGTTGGTGAGATGAGTTTAGCAATCCCTTCCTCTATAGTAGCCCCAAGGAGTGAGGCCATGCCTGCATGAATCCGTTCCCTCCTCACCAGCTTTAAGGCTTAGGTGCCTCTGATGCAGTGACACATGCCCTTCCAGGTGCTGGCCTTGGTCATCTTGACCATACAGCAGTCACTGGGCAACTGTATGCCTATGGGAAGCTCCAGTAGTAAGTCCTCCGATGTCCAGACCTTCTCTCCCCAACCTTTGTGGGGTTCTCATGTTAACCCCCAAATCACAGAGACTCTGACCTGGCTTCTTCTACCGTAGACTTTGTTTCACAGGTGGAGAAAACAAGGGTGTGTTAAGCTCTGCCCTGTATCCATCCTGGTAGTTGACAATAAACCTCCCACAAGACATTTATTGGGAGGGAAAAACCAGGGAGGGTGGCTGCCTCTGCTGGGGTGGGAGCAGCAGCAGAAAGCTAATCAGAAGGTAGGATTATGTAGGATTTCTTGTAGGGCAGAGCTTTCCAGAATGGGGATTGGTGAGATTTCAAGTCTTGAGCCTGGGCCTTTGACCCTAGAGGGCAGGGGCCGGATCCAGCTGTTAGGGCAATTGGAGTGTTCTGTGGGTGGAACCTGATGATTGGAGGTCCTTGGGAGAGGGGCCTAGCCACTTGCTTCCCCCTATTTTATTATCAATAAACAATATCAAGGGGTCAGGAAATGGGGGGAGCAATGCTATCATTAGCCTACTTTCTGCTGAACAAGGGCATTAAAATCCTTGGGGCAAACTTTACCTTGACCATCAGGGTATAACTGGGAGTCCTAGGTCTCTGGCTCGGTAGCTAAGGACAAATGACCCTGTAATAGCAACTGATTAAAAGTCTAGTTAGAAATCTTTTGGATCACAGGCTGGAGATAGCTCAGTGGTTAAAAGCATTGACTGCTCTTCCATGGGTCCTGAGTTCAATTCCCATCAGCCACATGGTAGATCACAACCATCTGTAATGGGATCTGATGCCCTCTTCTGGTGTGTCTGAAGGCAGCTATAGTATACTTATAGATAATAAACAAATAAATAAATAAATAAATAAATAAATAAATAAATAAATAAATAAGGGGTTGGGAATTTAGCTCAGTGGTAGAGCGCTTGCCTAGCAAGCACAAGGCCCTGGGTTCGGTCCCCAGCTCCGAAAAAAAGAAAAAAAATAAATTCTTTAAAAAAGAAAGGAGAAGGGTTTTTTCTTTTTCTTTTTTTCTATTTTTTTTTTCGGAGCTGGGGACCGAACCCAGGGCCTTGCAATTGCTAGGCAAACGCTCTACCACTGAGCTAAATCCCCAATCCCAGGAGAAGGGGGTTTAAGACTAATATCCAATTTTGTATTGGACTGCCAGTGAGCCACTGGCTAGAAACATCCATGTGTTTCTTGTGTTTTGGGGGTGGGGGGTCCATCTGGAGTTATCAGATCTTGTTGTCTTTTCTATACCTGACCAGTTGACATAGAAGCAAACATTCCTCCCTGAGGAGGAGGCAAAGCCCACCTCTCTCTGCTGTTAGTAAATCCAGTCCTTGCTGATTTTATAGCACTGCAGTGGCCATCGAGTCTGTCTGGCCCTGGGGGTTAAAGATGTTCTGAGCCACCTGTTGGAGATCCTGAATGAACTTAGATGAAAACTGAGGAAAACAGCTAGTGAAGTAGTCAGTCCTGCTGCTCCAGTGGGATTCCAGCAGCTATAGCCAGGACTTCAAGAAAGGGTAGGCTCTGAGCCACGGGGTTGTCATGCCGTGCCACTGGGAACCCTGTGATGGGAATTGGCAAGGGTTCTTTAACAGATACCACTCCTGATTTTGGAAAAAGGAACATCAGGATACAAGTTCCAGACCCTTTAGCAGGTAGGCAGCGGTAAACCTGAGTGCCACAGAGGATGGATGTATTGTGAGCGTTCAGACATAAGGGCCAGGTGTCAATGCTCAGAGTCGAGGTGTTATTACAGTCTGAGTCAAGGTGTTATTACAGTCTGAGGGATCCAGTGTGCCCATGAAGTATGTCCCTGAAGAGTTAAAACAGTCTGAAATACCGATGGGAGACATACAGGTGGCAGTGGTACTTGAACCAGAGAAGTTACTGGGAGTGTGGGGAGAGTGTCCCCTAGTCCAATGGGTGAGGCTAAGACCAGTGGTCCATGAGTTTGACCTGGGAGGGGCACACAACCAGCACTATCAAAAGTGGCTGGGCATAGTGCTACTCAGTAGCTGATTGCAATTAGGATGGCCCAGGTCTGATCCATGAAATTTACAGAGTCAATGTTGGTAGTAATTCGTTAAAGTTTTGGCCACTTTTTACAGTAATTTTTATTTATTTATTTATTTTTTTGGTCACAGAGAAAACAGGCATGGGGGTAAGCCCCAGAGAAGGAGACATGGATAAGGGAGTTGTAGGGGATTGAATCAGCCTTTGCCAGCTTGAGGTAGAGAGTGATTCGCTGACCCTATTACGACAGGGCGTTGGTTAGAGGTAGGGATCTCTTGGATGTTAAATATCCCCATGTAAGAGATACCCTGACAGAGGGAGATAGGGAGAAATACAGGAGGAGAGAGCAAGTTTAAGAGAGTCAAATCAGCAGCTTGAGTCAGTCTGAAGTGTTGGGAGGTGGCCGTGGCTGAAAGGTAAGTGTGCATCTTCTTTTTTTTTTTTTTTTTAAGATTTATTTATTTATTATATATAAGTACACTGTAGCTGCCTTCAGATACACCAGAAGAGGGCATCGGATCTCTTTACAGATGGTTGTAAGCCACCATGTGGTTGCTGGGAATTGAACTCAGGACCTCTGGAAGAGTAATCGGGTGCTCTTAACCGCTGAGCCATCTCTCCAGCCCAAGTGTGCATCTTCTTAATGCTACCTGAAGAGAGAGAGACAACTGGGGCAGGGGGTCGTGTCTGGAGACCCTTGTTTGTTAGGAGGTAGGACGTGTGGTGAGGAGAGGAGACAGTAAGAGGTGACACAAAGGTTAACTTCTTGGATTCACGTATAAGAATTTCGTGGAGGTGTAGCTTTTAATACGTCATTAAACAAGCATTACTTTTTTCTTTTTTCTTTTTTTCGGAGCTGGGGACCGAACCCAGGGCCTTGCGCTTGCTAGGCAAGTGCTCTACCGCTGAGCTAAATCCCCAACCCCACAAGCATTACTTTTGAACCCTATCTTTTTTGTCAACTGAATCCAGTGACCAGAAAGCCCAGAGATAACTTCTGATCTCTGGCCATCAAAGCAGCCACAGCAAGCAGTGTTAGCTGTGGTGGCTGGTGGCTGGCAACAGCACACAAACCAAAAACAAAACCGATGAACACAGAACGACGAACACAGAACAACGAACACTGAACGACGAACACAGAAAATCCACACATTCAGAGACCCAGTCAGACACAAAGCATGCTGTGGCCACCATCCTTCGGAAATTCACCTGAGCCCGGCCGATCTCCGTCTCGGCTCCCAGGTTTACAACGGAACTTAGGGACACACCAGAAAACATAGACCCATCTGCACAGGCAGGCAGGCAGGCAGGCAGACAGACAGACAGATTATCTTTCCAAACAACCAGAACCACGAAGGCGGGCTACACCTTGCCCTCTGCCCTGGACAGGAGTGAAAGGGCTTTGTGATTGGATGAGAGGGGAAAGATGTTTGCTATAGAGGGGTTTGGGGTGCCCCATACACGGGATCTACCTGGGAAGCTGGTAAAGTGAAAAAGGCATCAGATTGTGTGGTTTGGAGGAGAAGGGGGTGGCTAGAGAGCCTGGGGTCAGGCAGATGTGGGGAACAAAAGAAGTAGAGCTTCCTACTTTAGCTAGGGGATCTCTTCTCAGGAAGAGAATAGGATAGGTTGGTACTAACAGGAAAGAACGGATGGGTAAGGGGAATGTCCTTAAAAATACAGCTAAGAGGCGGGGTTTGATGAAGCTTGTAAGGCTGTCCCCCAACTCTGACGATAGAGAGATGAGAAGGAGAGGTGGGTCCCCCAAACTCCATCAGGACTGAAAAAGTGGCTCCGGTGTCCAGAAAGTAGGAGACGGATTCCCCCGATACTGTGATGACTACCAGATCGGACCCTGGGAGCCTGGGCCCCTCAGTTATCCATGGTCAGACCTAGGAGGTTGGCTGGAGGGCGATTTGGGCTTGGCATCCTTAGGCCTTAAAGGACATAAGGACAGACAACAGCCCAATGTCCTCTTGATAGCCCTGTGGGCATGGTCAGAATGATTTGGACAGACCCTGGCCAATGACCCTCCTGACCCTGACCCATGACCCTCCTGACCCTGACCCATGACCCTCCTGACCCTGACCCATGACCCTCCTGACCCTAACCCATGAACCTCCTGACCCTGACACATGAACCTCCTGACATCATCTATAACAGGTACCCAGAAGTTCTCAGACTTTGGGAGCCCAGGCAGCTGAAAGGCCTTAACCAGCATCAGGTATTTTTGTTTGGGTTTTTTTCCCCCCCATTTCTTCCATGGTATGCCTTGAAGGCCACTGCTAAGACTTCTGCCTATGGAATCAGGGGCCCTTTCTCTAGATGTTTAAGTTTGGCCCTAATATCAGGAAAACCCTGGGAGAAATATGTCATAAGGAGTTGTTTCCCACCCGAAGACTCAGGATCCAGATTGGTACACTGCAGAAGGGCCTTTATAAGGTGGTTTAGGAATTGAGATACGCTTTCTGGTTCATCCTGGATGGCCTCTTGGGTATTTTTGTTTGTTTGTTTGTTTTTCATAATTTACTACTTTAAGGGGAGTGAAGGGGTGGAGGGGTGGAATGCTACCAGCCTAGATGCAAGTTATAACACTAACCCCAGCAAGGATGCCCCTGGGGTATTGTAATTCCATTCAGGGTTCTGGTCAGGGACTGTCTCAGCTCCAACTTGGTGGGTGGCATTTGTTGGGTAGATTTTGTCTGCCTGTGCCTGGACCCAGGTTTGCCTGCATTCCTGGGGGTGGGGTTCATGGAAGGTGAGATTGTTAAGATTGGGTAACAGGGGGCTGGGGATTTAGCTCAGTGGTAGAGCGCTTACCTAGGAAGCGCAAGGCCCTGGGTTCAGTCCCCAGCTCCGAAAAAAAAAGAACCAAAAAAAAAAAAAAAAAAAAAAAAGATTGGGTAACATGCTGGAATTTTTTTTTTTGCTTTCTCTTTTTATTTATTTATTTGTTTATTTGATGTTTACAAATTAATGTTTTTTTCTTTTTTGTTTTTTTTTTCATATATTCATTTTTTTTTATTAACTTGAGTATTTCTTATATACATTTCGAGTGTTATTCCCTTTCCCGGTTTCCGGGCAAACATCTCCCTCCCCCCTCCCCTTCTTTATGGGTGTTCCCCTCCCCATCCTCCCCCCCTTGCCACCCTCCCCCCAACAATCTAGTTCACTGGGGGTTCAGTCTTAGCAGGACCCAGGGCTTCCCCTTCCACTGGTGCTCTTACTAGGACATGCTGGAATTCTTTTTTTTTTTTTTGGTTCTTTTTTTTTTTTCCCCGGAGCTAGGAACCGAACCCAGGGCCTTGCGCTTCCTAGGTAAGCGCTCTACCACTGAGCTAAATCCCCAGCCCATGGAATTCTTAATAAAGGTGGAAGAATTAGCAGTGTGGGACCACAATCCTTTTGCTATTTGAGACAGTTTGCTTAATAAGAAGGAATGTGTACCCTGACCAAGCTATCTCCTTGGGCAGCCTCCTACAAAGGGAGAACTGTGGCTGGTTTAGGCTGAGTAGGGGGAGGTTAAAGGGGACCTCTTTATGGTGGAGTGGAGCAAGAAGTGGGAGGAATAAGGGCTCCCAGTGGACTGAAAGTGGGCACCTGAGAGAGTTGATGTGGATGGTCTATCACTAAGGAGGGAGAAAGGGAGACTGAAGAGGCCAGAGAGGGAAAGACCAGACTGTGGGTTGAGGCCAATAAGGGGAGGCTTCCTGGAGAAATCATCTGGTTTGGCCTTCACAGCTAGGAGGAGTTGTTTCTTCTCTCCCTCCCTCCCTCTCTCCCTCTCCCACCCTCTCTCTTTCTCCCTTCCTCTCCTTCTCTCTCTCCCTCCCCCCCCCCCAGTTGGATTACAGTATGTGGTCACTTCTAATCAAGTTGTGAGTGAAGTTACATGGCAAAAACCCTAGCAAAGATGTCTGTGCCCCAGGTCCCTTCATTCTGATGGTGGGGGGGGGTAGTAGTGAAGATGGCAGCAAGCCTGATGTTTCCTTTAAGATTGTCTATGTGTGTATAGAGTTGCCTATCAACCTCAGTGCTTACAAGTCTTAAGTCAACCCTCTCGTTACAGGTTTTACAGAGTTTTAATCATACCCAATATACTTACGAATCTTGGTGTACGGGGAGTCTACATAATAGTCTTATGAATCTTGAGGTGAGATTTATACGTTAGTAAAAATTTTAGAGAGCTAAACCAAACCAAAAGAGTGTGAGATGAGATGCAAAGTCCCCATCGGGAACAGTCTGTCTCTTTACTTTGTTTTGCTCTCCTTTCTCTGTCACATTGTAAAGTGGCCCTGCTGATATGGGAGAGGGATTTTAGAGGAAACAAGCAGACTTGGCTTTAGAGGAGAGGGAATCCACGCCCCACTCCAGAGCTGGCTTTTAATTGTCATGGGACAGTACAAAGCAACAGTCTAATGCCTCTCGTTCCTAAAGACACCAGAATCCCTATAAAACTGAATCCAGTAGGCTAAGAACAAAGAAGGCTTAGAGACAGGAGATGTGTGAGTCTTGGGTATAAACAGAGGACACTGCAGCAGACAGTTGAGGGACGTACCAGCCAGCAGAGTGTGTGCAGGGAGTACGTAATGGTATACATTGTGCCTGACCTACTCCTCTGCTTTCTCCCTCTCCTGCTAGGTGGAGCTCTGGGCTCTCACTTCACCACAAACTTGCAAATCCATCACTGGTGACTTAAAAGACAGCATATGTACATCGTGTGTGTGTGTGTGTGTGTGTGTGTGTGTGTGTGTGTGTGTGTGTGTGTGTGTGTGTTGGGGAGACTAGACAAAAACAAACAGGGCTTGGAGCTGAAAAAAGAGAAATAGGGAATGTCTTTCCATTTTCCTGATAGCTCACGGTATTTGCAAAGGTCCTGAATCTAGGGTGCCTTTAGGTGGCCCTTTGGTTGATTGTCTAAGGGATATTGAGGCCAAATTTGGTTGCCATAAGCAAATAAATTTAGGGACCTTCTGATTGGGCATCAGGTAGAGAGGCTGAAGGTTTTCTAAAAGGCATCCTAAGGAGGAATGAGGGGATAGAAGACAATGTTCCCATGGATGAGAGAGGGAGGGAAAATGTCACGGTAACATGTAGTCCAGGGTGTCCCCAGGACTCAGGGAAGACCAGAGGAAGACTCAAGCCATTTGTTGGGTCACCACACTCAATGGAAGATAGAGAACTTGGCCTGGCTAAGCTGAAGGAGAGAATCAATGCTTGGTACCAGGGCTTTTGTGGAGGCCAGAAGGTAAGCTCAGAAACTGAGCTGGAGGAGTATCCTTATTCACAGGACAGGGTTGGAGTCATAGAAGCCAAGAGGGCCTAGAGGAGCTGAGACATGGGCTTGGGGTGGCTACAGGTAGCTCTAAGGGAAGGTGGGTGAAGCGGGCAGGAAGGGGTGTGATAATCCAGATGGGCCTAAGAAAACCTTTTAGGTCCAAGGGTGATGGAGATGGATTCAGGTGAAGAGGGGTTTAAAGGTTGTGGCTGGGGTACCAGAGGTGTGCTGGGTGCTCAATGGTCATTTCCTTGGATTCAGGGAAGCATTTACACCAACCAAGGGGGAAATTTACATAATTGCCATGGTGGATGAGGTGGTGACCTATCAGTGAGCTGTTAGGTGAGCACATTGCCACTGAACCAGAGATGAGGGATAGGATCCCAGTACATCTTAGACCCCTGAGATGGAGTGCAAGCTCCTGGGGATCTTATCTGAGTCATCAATGCAAGTGTTACAGTTCTGAGAAGAAAGGTATTCTGGCTGTCAAGAGACAAAGTCATACTGCAGAAGACAGTGTAGGGTAAGAAGGGCAAAGGAAAGAACACCCTGACCCTGACTCCACCACTAAGATCAGGACCAAGAGTCAGAACCCCACCAATCTCTGATCATGCCACAGAAACCCTCCAATCACTGAGCACAAACACCCACCAATCCCTGGACAGGAAAGCCCACCAATCCCTGAGTTTGCCTAAAAACTCAGTGGAGAATTCCAAGGTGAGGACTGGTGGGATTTCAAGTCCTGGAAAGCTCCACACCCAGAAATACCAAATAAGCCATATATATATATTTAGGGCTGGAGAGATGGCTCAGCGGTTAAGAGCACTGACTGCTCGTCCAGAAGTCCTGAGTTCAAATCCCAGCAACCACATGGTGGCTCACAACCTCCTGTAATGGGATCTGATGCCCTCTTCTGGTATCTCTGGAAAGAGCTACAGTATACTCATACAAATAAAATAAATAAAAATTGATTTATTTATTTGTTTTCTGTAAGTACACTGTCACTTACGACACAACAGAAGAGGGCACAAGATTCTTTGTGAACCACCATGTAGTTTCTGGGATTTGAACTCAGGACCTCTCCAGCCCCACCCTGTCTTCCCTTAGTTGCTTGCTGTTTTTTGCCTAAGCTAAGGCAGACACCCGCTGGGATTTTCCGTTTCCAGTAAATCTCTTGTGTAAGGTGCAATTTTGTAATCCTTGGCTCCTTACTGCCAGGTGCTGAGCTGTAACATTGTTACAGGAGCAGAATTCTCGCTGGGGAAACCTCCCCTTGCTGGAACAGAAGAGCTATACTTGTAATGAGGAAGCCAGCATCAGAGCAGAGCTGTAACATTGCTATAGGGGAAGCCTTTCCCTCAGAGCTACAACATTTACCCAGAGCTTACATAAGATTTTTTGGAGGGTGGAGATTTCAGGATAGGGATCGGTGGGATTTCAAGTCCTGGGCCTGGGCTTTTTGCTCTGTAGGGAAGTTAAAATGTTCTGTGGATGGAAATTGGCAGTTAGAAGTCCTCAGGGGAGGAAACAGCCATTCAAAGTATACTGGGTACCTAAATACAATCCCACAGTTAGCAGAAGCTGTCAAAGAAGAGTGAGTCTTCCTTCTTCCAATGTCCTTATGTAGGCCTCTAGAAGAAGGTGTGACCCAGATTAAAGGTGTGTGCCACCATGCCTAGATCTGGGACTTGTTTTGTCCCAGGCTGACCTTGAACTAGAGATCTCCTTGCCTCAGTTTCCTGGGATCAAAGGCGTGTACTACCTTACCTTGGCCTAACCTTTTCATGGCCACTATGCCTCAAGAAATCCATGCCAAGATCCAGGTCAGAAACTTGTGTCTTCCAACCTCAAGATCTGGATTACAGGTGAGCCCTCCAATTCTGGATTGTAGTTCATTCCAGATATAGTCAAGTGGACAACCAGGAATAGTCATTACAGCTGGCAACCATCATGACCTAGTTTCAAAGGCCCACTAAGGTATATTTGGACTGTTGCACCTCTATGGGAAGTTTAATCCTGAGTCAGATAAGGATAAACTACTGATAAGCCCTCCCCCACCAGCCATTCTCTGGACCACTTGGGCAGCTGACCCCTGGACTCTGCCAGATGAGATGGCTCAGGACTCAGTAACAATAGGCTGTTGTCTCCAACAGAAACCTGATGTGTGTTCAAGCTATGCTGAGAACTGGTCCCACCTACTTGGATGCGGTGAGAGACGATTCAGACTTCTGTCCTCAGAACTGGGAGACAGTATATTTGTGTGTTTATAGGTCTGTAGCTACTTGTTAGCAGCTGAGCTGCAGAAAACTAAGGCAATAGACATTGTTGTGCAGGGCATTCTCGGGAACTTCAGACAGGGGAACCTCCCTCGTCTCCTCTACCACTGAGGTGCAATGAGGTGGATTCTTTGGGAAAGATTCCATCTGGAGATCCATCAATCAAAAGCACAAGACTCCTTGGAGGTCAACAGCCCTTATGATTAGTTTTTGGGACTGATTTTCAGCACTGTCTGCTCTCTGGAGAAAGTCTTTTTAAATATATCCTGGAAAAGTTTCTGACCTTCAAGCATCCCCAAGGCCATAATTGGCTATAGTATCAGCCTTAGGGTAGGCTCCAAAGGCTGTCTGGCATCAATCACCCTGTGTTCTACTAGTAGAGATTCCTGGTCGTCCTTGCACTAATGAGCAAACCAATTCTCTACTGACTTGGAGCTATTGTAAAGACCAACCCTATAAGTAGGCTCAAGAGACTCCAGTGAGGGGGTGAGGCTAGACAGAGGGATTTAATGCCAATGGGTGCCACAAATGTGCTAGCCAAATGCCATTCCTGTCTGCAGAGATTTGCCCCTGTGGGTATCAACTCCCTTGCTCTAAGGAAGAGAAACTCATGGAAGTGAAGTTCCTGGATAAAACACTACTCACACATTGCTTAGCCCCCCACCCCAAAACCCCCTAGCATCCCCAACCCCATCTCCCCACCCCTTCCCCCCACTGATCTTTTTTTAAAATATTTATTTAATGTTTATGAGTACAATATAGCTGTCTTCAGACACACCAGAAGAAGACATCAGGTCCCATTACAGATGGTTGTGAGCCACCATGTGGTTGCTGGGAATTGAACTCAGAACCTCTGGAAGAGCAGTCAGAGCTCTTAACCGCTGAGCCATCTCTCCAGGTGCCCCTCCCCCCAGCCCCCTGATCTTAACTGTAAGGATGAGGGATGGGATACCAGAACATGCTAAGCATGTTTGGTATAATGGAGGTGCACTCAGGGAGAATGAGCCTGCGTTTCCTTGCTGAATAACCGTCTTTGAGAAGTTCTAATGCCTAGTGGCCTGGAGTACTGTCTCTGGCGAAGGCCTGGTGTCTTAGTCTACCACCCACTACCTCTCCAACATCGAGCCAGTCGCCCAGGACCTCAACGTCTTCATCTGTTTAAATGTTTGAGTTTTCCTCTTTGTTTTTCGAAGACAAGGATATCTCTGTGTAGCCTTGGCTGTCTTGGAAGTAGCTCTAAGCCAGGCTGTCCTCAAGCTCATAGGGATCTGCCTGTCTCTACCTCCCGAGTGCTGGGATTAAAGGCATGAACCACCCCGCCCTGCTAATGATTTGAAATTTAACACCCCCCTCCCCCATAGACCCTGTGTTGAAGTCTTGGCACTACTTGGAGATAGTAAAAAACATTTAGAAGGGAGGCTTGGTGGGATGAAGAGCTTACTGGGGTGTGCTCTATCCTGTCTCTTTCGGTGTTCTGGTGGCTATGAAAGAAGAGCTTTGCTCCACCATGCTCCACGGCCTTGCTTCAGGTCCAAAGCAATAGTATCAGGCAACCACGAACTGAAACTTCTGACACCAGGAGCCAAAACAAATCCCTGCCCCTCGACTGCTGGGCATGATTTGTAATCCAAGCGTTCAGGGGTCAGAGGCAGGAGACCTGCTAAGCACTGGAGGCCAGCCCATGTTTTGGTTAGGATCAGGGTGTTACTGCATATTGTATATAACACTGGTTTGGTTTGGTTTTTTCTACTTTTTGGATTGTGCCTCGCCCGGAGAGACATGTTTTACATACAAGCAGCATTTGATTTCAGTTTGTGTGTAGCTTCTGAGGCAGGGAGACTCTGTTTCTTGTTGTGCACTTAAACGCCACCTGTCCCATCACCTCCTATGAGTCAAACATGGCACCTCCCTAAACTCTCACCAAAGTAAACAGACTGTATGAGTGTATTAAAATGGTATCAGGAAAACCAAACCTGAGAACTTATCAAATATACCACATAGAGGGAGGGTGTGGTGTTAACCTGTAAACAGGAGGTCATCTCACACTGTAATGGCAATGACCCTTGCCTCCCACACATCTGTCACCTGGTCATCTAGTGAATGATTCAAGGGACACCAACCAGTGAACTCCCAGGTGCCCAGGAGCTTCAGCGTGGCTCTGCTCTTGCTGCTCCTATGACCTTCTCAAATGGCCATCTGTCCAACTACCCAATCCACTGCCTGAATCTAATTCTGCATCGTCTTTACTTCTGTCTTCCGTTGTCTTGTCCCTCCCTTTCGTAACTCTACTCAATCGTGAAGCTGGAGTCAAACCTGTGACCCTGTGGTTTGTCTCTCGCAGAGCCTTCAGCAGCTAACAGGGTTCATTATCTGACTCCCAGAGATGACTCTGTCTATCTCTCATCAGAGCTCCTTAGCTATCCCGCTTCTTTAACACTCTCTCTCTCTCTCTCTCTCTCTCTCTCTCCCTCTCTCTCTCTCTCTGTATGTGTGTGTGTGAGAGAGAGAGAGAGAGAGAGAGAGAGAGATGTGTGTGAGAGAGAGACAGACAGACAGTGTGTGTGTCTGTGAGAGAGACAGAGAGACAGAGAGAGAGAGACAGAGAGACAGAAGTGTGTGTGTGTGTGAGAGAGAGAAAGAGAAAGAGAGAGAGAAGCAGAGAGACAGAGACAGAGACAGACAGAAACAGAGAGAGGTGTGTATGTGTATGTGTATGTGAGAGAGACAGAGAGAGGTGTGTGTGTGTGTATGTGTGTATGAGAGAGAGACAGAGACAGATAGAGACAGAGAGAGAGAGGCGTGTGTGTGAGAGAGACAGACAGACAAAAAGACAGACAGAGGTGTGTGTGTGTGTGTATGAGAGAGAGACAGAGACAGAGAGAGACAGAGAGAGAGAGGCGTGTGTGTGAGAGAGACAGACAGACAAAAAGACAGACAGAGGTGTGTGTGTGTGTGTGTGTGTGTGTGTGTGTGTGTGTGAGAGAGAGAGAGAAAGAGAGAGAGGCAGAGAGACAGAGACAGAGAGAGACAGAGACAGAAACAGACAGAAACAGAGAGAGGTATGTGTGTGTATGTGTGTATGAGAGAGAGACAGAGAGAGAGAGACAGAGAGAGAGAGACAGAGAGAGAGGGGTGTGTGTGTGTGTGTATGTGAGAGAGAGGGTGTGTGTGTGTGTGGGAGAGTTACACATTCATGATGTGTATTTTGTATCTGGGAGTTAATATTAGCAATTAAGTTGGATAAAGAATCTGTTTGCTAACAGCCAGCTATCAAGGGAAATCAGGAATACTTGACAAATTATAGCCAACAAAATCAACATAACTTGTGAATTTATTAACTAATAAATTCAGACATTGAAGAAAGATACCAATGTATCTGTCCATCTCTGTGGCCTAGTGTGCTCACAACAGCTCCATGGTAAGTTTCAGGCTACTCTGGGCTACACAATGAGATGTTGTGTGAAAAATCAAGTTGTGTTTTTTCCCCAGGTATTTTGTGAGAACAACAGGAAGTTAGCATCTCCCATAAAACCAGTTATCTTAGTTAGGGCTTTACTGCTGTGAACAAACACCACGACCAAGGCTACTTTTAATTGGGGCTGGCTTACAGGTTCAGAGATTCAGTCCATTATCAAGGCAGGAGCATGGCAGCATCCAGGCAGGCACGGTGCAGGAGGAGCTGAGAGTTCTACCTCTTCATCTGAATGAAGGCTGCTAGTGGAAGACTGGCTTCCAGGCAGCTAGCACTAGGGTATTAAAGCCCACACCCACCGTGACACACCCACTCCAAAAAGACCACATCTCCAAATAGTGCCACTCCTTGAGCCAAGCATAAACAAACCATGACACCAGGCAACATCACTTCTTCTGTCAAGCATCTAGAACATTGTCTGTCTCTTGCTCCACTCAGCAGATACCATTCATTTTTATTAATTGGCTAGTCTCCTTTTTTTTTTTTTTAAAGATTTAATCATTTATTATATATAAGTACACTGTAGCTGTCTTCAGACACACCAGAAGAGGACATCAGATCTCTTTACAGATGGTTGTGAGCCACCATGTGGTTGCTGGGAATTGAACTCATGACCTCTGGAAGAGCAGTCGGGTGCTCTTAACCGCTGAGCCATCTCTCCAGCCCGGCTAGTCTCCTTTTTAAGTGCCAATAGCCTTTGGGAAGACATGCAGAAAGTGTATGGACATCTGGTGTGGAGCTGGCACCTGCCAGGGCTACCTACTACCCCGGATGAGGTGGAATAGCCCCTATACCACATGTGAAGAACTCAAGGCCTGGAAAGGTTGAGGTAACTCCTAGCCATGTGACAGGCAGGACTCCAGTCCCTCTGGCCCCACACTCCAGCCCTCTCTGTCTCTGTCAGATGAGTGTTGTGGCTGTGTGTGCCCCTCATTTCCAAGAGGTCTATTAACCCTTTGTTCCGAGAGACTTCCTCAGCATCCTTACCCTCAGCAGCCCAAAGACACAAGTTCTGTGCAGCCAGCTTGGCTAGGGAACAGGTGTCGGGGGGAGGTAGGGACCTTGGGTTCATATGTCTAGGTTGGACCCACAGCTACCATGTCCTAAGGTACAAAGGAATCTACATTCCTGGGCAGTGTCCACAATGTCCACAGTGTCAGGGGAAAGGTCAAGGGGTCCAGCAGGGCCCTGGCCATAGGAGGCTCCTGACCTCTGGCTTTGTGAGATCCTAATGAGCTGCTCTCAGCGAGAAAGCTCAGATGCTTCCAAAGAGAAAGACGCCTGGACACAGACAAGCTGCAAGGCCTCGGTCTAGAGCCTCCCTGTAGAGCAGCAACTTCTCCCCCATCTGCTAGTTTGCTGGAGCCAGTGCCACCCAGCAGGGGTATGGCTCCTTATGTCCTGCCAGGATAGCTCCTGCATGGCCTGAATGAGTGCCAGGGTCATGTGCGGGGGTGGATCTATGTGTCCAAATACCTTTCATCTCAAAGGCCAGGGGCCGCTGGTCAAGAGAAGTCCATGGTAGTTTTGGGGTACTCTTTGCTGCTGGCCAGAGCCACCTCCTAACCTGGCCACCACAGCAACTTGCTGACGACATGTGCCATAGGAGTTGTCTGTACTTATGGGTCTTTCCTTGGATTTGGCCCCCAGGAGAAATGATCAAAAAGATGACATGGGTGCTATTGAGGCTCTGCTCTGCTGCCTCCGTGAGCTTGCTCTCTAAAAACAAGTCCCTAGTAGGCAGTTGCAGAGTGGGGCTTCTCCCATCCCACAGCCTTACCAGGCCAGAGCACCTACTGGACAATGTTTTGGCTCTCCGGGCATCCACAACCTGCCAGGCTCACCCAGAATGATTTACACGTATTCTGGTCCTGAGCTCAGCTTAGGTGCTGGCTACCCCACAGACCCTCAGGCAGCTGGACACCCAATGCTGCAGAGCTCAGATTGCATAAAGTTAGTAGGGGTTAAAAGGGAAACCTTTTACTGTCTCCCGTGATTGTTTGAGTTAAAGTAACTCTATTTTCATGGGGCTAAAATAGTGCTTGTAGTCCTAGAGCTGGTGCTGTCATTGCCATGGCGACACAGTTCTGGCAGACCGCCTTCCCCCTCCCCCCAATCCTCCACTGGGTCTTAAGTAACCCCAGTCCTTCTCAGGAAGGTGCAGCAGGGCCCAGTCTGTTTGCAGAGGCCTCCAGGCTGGTGCATCAGAGTAGCCCAGCTGCCTTTGTGCCCATATACTCTGGCAATGCCCCTAACCTGTAACTCAGGCCTGGGTCCTGGTCCCAGACAGGCCCTGAGACAGGAGCCCAGCTCTGTGTTCAGCCAAGGTACAGAGAAAGAAGTGAGCATATGTGTTGTATTGCTTCGGCCTGGAATACCTGCAGGGACCTTGAGCCTTTGCCCTGCTTTTGCAGCCATGTGATCCTGGAACAGGTCCAATGCCTCTCAGACCTTAGGCCTGTACCCTGGGAGCACGTGACTGAGAAACAAGTATAGAACCTCCTAGGCATGTAGAATAAAGTCTTGACTCCACATCCTCGGGAATGCCAAGGCTTCGGTGGAGATGCCTGGTGCAAAGGGAGCCACAATTGTGCCCTGTGCAGGATATAGCCCTAGAGCATGGCCTGGGCCATCTGCACAGTTTGGCTGGTAAGTGTGTGGGAACAGCCTAGATGACTGTTTGTTATTTTACAGCTCTTCTATACTTTTATCTAGCTTCCCTTCTTTCTAGCCTCTTGACCCAACAACCCACAATTTCTCTTAGCTTTTCTGGCTTTGCTGACCTAGCATTACTCACATTCAAAATATTCAGATACAACACACACACACACACACACACACACACACACACACACACACAGAGACATGCACAAGCAGACACACACTCACTCATAGACACACTCACACATACACTCATACACACACACACACACATAGACATGTACACACAGAGACATGCACAAGCAGACACACATACACACACATAGAGACATGTACACACAGAGACATGCACAAGCAGACACACACACACTCACAGACATACACATACACTCATACACACACACTCACACACACAGACATGCACACAGAGACATGCACAAGCACACACACACACACAGAGACATGCACACACAGAAACATGCACAAGCAGACACACACACACATAGATACACACACACCCAGAGACATGCACACACGGAGACATGCACAAGCAGACACACACACGCTCACAGACACACTCACACATACACTCAAACACATTCACTCACACACACACAGACATGCACAAGCAGACACACACACACACTTACACACACAGACACAGACACACACATGGAGACATGCACACACAGAGACACACACATACGCAGACACACAGGCATACAGACGCACAGAGACACACACAGAGGCACACACAGAGGAAGATTATGTCTACACATTCAGGGACATGGGTACCCTCAGTGTCCTAAGGTCTAGTGCCCACAGGTTTTTATTTTCTGAAAAATGTTTTATTTAAAGAATTACATGAAAATAGGGTTGGTAGATTGACTCAGAGGGTGAAGACTCTTGTTATCAACCTTATCTCCATCCCTAGGTCCCGCATGATAGGAGAGAACAGATTCCTACAAGCTGTCCTCTGGCTGCGTGTGCACTGTTACAGATGCACACACCCCTCTACAGGCACTACACATAATAAATGAATAATATTGAAGGATGGCATAATTTAATTTAACTTGTAGAGTTGCTCATCCTTTGACTGGAAACCCCTAAGTTAAGACCTTACACAGCCCTTGTATGATTATTAGAATAAAACACTTAATTCCCATACTATTAAGGATACATTTTATCCAGGTTTCTCAATGTATGAACAGTGTTTTTCTGTTTCAGATCCCATATTGCATTGCCCTCCCCCTCCAGGTCTCCATGCTCCCCCTCTCTCTCTGAGACAGTTTCTCTGTGTAACAGCCTTAGCTGTCCTAGAGATCGCTTTGTAAACCAGGCCGACCTGGAAGTCCCAGAGATGGGTTTGCCTCTCTCTGTCTCCCAAGTGCTAGGATTAAAGGCGTGTGCCATCACATCCAGCTCTGACCTATTTAGTTTTCAACATGCATTGAGAATAATGCTTTCTACATTCTAGATACTCTAGGGACGGAGCTATACCCCCAGAAGAACAGTATTTATTTTTATTTTTGATATTAAGTATAAAGCCAGAGAATAATTCTTTGCAATAATTTCTGGGAGGGTTTCAATAGAGAAAATTTCCAGCTGACATAGCAAATAAAAGGCAAAATACTATTTAAATCCAAAGAACAAAATTACTTTGTTTCTTGTGGTATTATTGAAAGTTGAACTTAGGACCTCATGGAGTGCTACAGAGCTACATTTCCAGCCCCACATTTCTGGTTTTTACTCTGAGCCAGATTCTCATTAAGTTGCCCTGGCTGCCTTGAACCTTCAATAATTCCTTTCTCAGCCTCCTAAACAGGTGGGAATTACAGGCTTCCATCAAGAGGTCTGTTTTAGCAGCCCATAGATTTAAAAAAAAAAAAAAAAAAAAAAAAAGACCAGAAAAAAAAAAAACAAACAAACAAACAAAACAAAAAACCCCCGGGGATAATTAGCACAAGTAACTGCAGTGGAGGAAGGGGCTACAACTAGAAGGGCAGATGTCTGGAGAGGCCGAACTGAAGACACAGGAAACATCCCATGTGCATGGAAGGTCGTTGGGGGGTAAGCCTGCCAGAGCTCGAATCACTGAGGGAGCAGGGCACAGCACCCCCACCTAGCACCAGGATCGAGTTAGGGAACAAAGAGCCAAGCCCTCCCTCAGCTGCGTCCCTCCTGTGCCCCCTTCTGGGAATGCTCTGTACTGCGCTTGCCTGTGGAAGACAGGAAGGACCAGATGGACTAGAATTTCATTTCACTTTAGGAGAAGTTTCACTTTAGGAGAAATGCAAGGTCGAGGCAAAACTGACCAGAGACACCTAGGACTTCTGGTGTGCCCCCCAACCGTGTCACCCACCCCGTATCCTCCTTCCCACCGCTTCTACAGCTTTGGATTTCCCAGAATTCCCTGCTTCCCAGGGTCATAGGCCTCTTTTGCAAGTCCATCAACTTCCTTCCCCTGTAATGTGTTGTGAGCTTCCCAAACCAGCCTCTTTCAGAACCTGGTCTTCCATATGCAACAGATCTCGCCATGTACTTGTTTGTTTAGGTTTTTGTACGTGTAGTGTGCTGTCAATTCTCAGAAGGAACCTCGATTGAGAAAACACCCCCATCCAATTGGCCTGTAGGTAAGTCTGTGGAACATTTTCTTGATTGGTGGTTGTCTAGGTGCCATTCCTGGGTAGGTGGCCTTGAGGTGTATCGGAAAGCAAACTGAGCAGGCTGGGAGGGCCGGCCAGTAAGCAGCCTGCCTGCACTGCTTCTGTTTCAATCCCTTTCCTATGTTCTTGCCTTGGCTTACCTTGATGGGTTGCGACTCTGGAGCTACCTAAGCCAGATTTCCTCCCTCAGTGGCATTTGGTCATGGTGTTTATCACAGTAGGCAGGGAACCAAGACCCTGTGTATGTACGTGTGATTGAGGTAGGGTTTCTCCCTGAACCTAGGAAAGACAGCAAGGCTCAGTGACCCCCTGCCTCTACCTACCCTCAGAGCTGACTTACAGGTACATGCTGGATGGACAGCTCGTTACGTGGGTGCCACTGAGCCACATCTCCAGTCCCACAGAACTGTCATCTCTATAGGTCTGTGTGAAACACTGACTGCAGCCTGTTTCAACTGGCGTCAGGCTGCATGAGGGAAGAACCCTGGCTTATGACTGCACAACTTTTGGCACTTAATAGGGCATCAAGCAATGTCCGATGACTGACTGACTGAATAAATGAAGTTGGTGTTGTTACTTCATTTGGTTTCTCTAAGTCCCATGATCTCTGAAAAAGGAAGGAAACATCTGCTGTAGGGTGCCTCCCTCAGATGTGAGTGCCAAGCACCAGTCAGCAAATGCACTGAGCCCTTCCTGTAGCAGGTGGGTTCCTGCCAGACTCCACCCAGGTCAGCCTCACATCTGGAAAGGGGAACAATGTTTCTTCTCCCCCACGGTCTCTGAGAAAACCAGATAACAGAGATCCACAGGGAAGCCAGGACTTGGTAGAGCCTCCTGGGGAGGTGGGAAGAGCCCTCACTTAACCCTCTGTGTGCCGCTGGCCACTCCTTCCCCATACCTGTAAGTATCTATCCTGTTCCTCTGTGCTGGCAAGTTTTACGTCAGCTTGACACAGCTAATCATATGAGAGTCAATTGAGAAATGCCTCTCTATACAGTTGGGCTCTAGGCAAGCCTGAAGGACATTTTCTTAACTGGTCATTTGGAAGTGCCCAACCGGTTGTGGGTGGCACCACCCCTGGACAGGTGGTTCTCATAGGCAGTCTGAGCAAGCCAGGGGACTATAACCAGTCTGAACAAGCCAGTATGCATTCTGCCACGGCCCATCACTCCTTCCTCTAGGTTCCTTCTCTGTTCGAGTTCCTGCCCTGACTGCTTTCAATGATTAACTGTTATATGGACGTGTAAGAGAAATAAACCCTTTCCTCCCTTTTGGTCAGCGTTTTATTACAGCAATAGAAACCCAAGTAAGACACTGTCCACCAGCTGGTCCCAAGAGATCTGTGTGAAGCCAGGCATGTGGATCCTCTCCACCCAGTTGGGTTTTGGGAAAGGGGTTTCATTGACAACCTCATCTTCTTGGAAAGTGAATTTGTATTTTTATCTTCATTTGGAAAACAGTCTGTGTTTGTGACTACAGGAATCTGTGTTTGGGAGTATCCAGTGTCTGCGGAAGACTGGGGAACCACAGAAACTGTAGGAGGCAGAAAGAAGCTACCTTCAGTGATCCAGCCAGGTTCCTGTCCCCCTAACCCCACCCCTGGGGTCTGCCTCACCTCACAGGTTCCAAGGGTCACCTCTAAACCCTATCTACCTGGAGGGAAGTTCTTGAAACCTGCCATTCTATTACACTGTGACTGGTCTGGTCTGGTCTCCATGGAAGCTGATGGAATCCCTGCCCTCCCCTTGGTGGACAGAGCCTGAGGCCCTGGAGCCCATGTGGCCCCAGGAATCCCATTGATTACACTGGGTGCCCAGTGCCGGGTGCCAGGAGAGCCCACAGGAACACACAGTCGGGTGAATTGGAGAACCAATCCTGTTGTCTTCTGCCAGGCAACATCCCAAATCCATCCCCAGGGGAAACCTGCAGGTCCCTTCACCTTGGAGCCTCACAGTTTGGGGTTTTGATTTGGGAGTTATGGCTGTGACCGGCTCCCACAGGCTTGGGGGTTGCTTTGCTTTGCAAATACTAGCCTCAGGAGAGGAAGGCCAGAGGGAAGGATGGTTAGGTACTGGGGAAGCTTTAAGTTATAACTGTAGGCATACATTTTTTGCAACCTACTTTTTTATATATGTAGTATAATGTGGCATATTATTTATTGTCAATTAAAAACTCAGTTGAAAATATTTACAGGGGCTGGAGAGATGGCTCAGCAGTTAAGAACACTGACTGCTTTTCTAGAGGTCCTGAGTTCAAGTCCCAGCAACCACATGGTGGCTCACAAGCATCTGTAATGAGATCTGATGCCCTCTTCTGGTGTGTCTGAAGACAGCTGCAATGTACTGATATAAATAATAAATAAATAAATCTAAAAAAAAAAGAAAATATTTATAATGTCAATTGAGCTCAATCTAAGGAATCAAGTCTCATGTTTTTACATGTCAATATTGGGTACTAAAAGGACAGTCGATATAATTATGTTCAAAATTATTAGTCGATCAAAATTATTCAGCCCAGGGGCTGGGGATTTAGCTCAGTGGTAGAGCGCTTCCCTAGGAAGCACAAGGCCCTGGGTTCGGTCCCCAGCTCCGAAAAAAAGAACCAAAAAAAAAAAAAAAATTATTCGGCCCACAACTGCAAATGGTTGGTTTTAGGATGTTTATACGCAGCTCAGTTTTAGGTGTTGAGTTCTTTGGCTTCTAGGAAGGACATTTTGTTTCCTTCACTAATGGGAACATCTCTTAATGCTGGGATGGCGTCCTCTTGGTAGCTTTTCCTCTGCTGGTTTTTAGCATGGTTATCTGTGATCGTATGAATGGAGTCAAGTGGAGAGGAACTCATCGTGTGTATTCCAAATAGGGCAACACAACCGCCCAGCATTGCTGAGGCCAGCAAGTTAAGCCTAAGGAGTTTAACCAAGATTCTGGAACGAAAGCCCACATAAGAAGCCGGACTGAGAGCTTAGGAAACGAACGAAGCCATAAATCGTGCTTCCTGGCAATGGTGATGGTGAATTTTCCACCATCTTCCCTGTGGCTTTAGACAATCTGAGGAAAAGCAGGGGCTACCAGGTACCCCTGCTGCTTGGCACAGGGGCACCATGACTGCAGCACGGGGGTGGGGGAGTAGCTGCAACCTACTTTTTTTTTTTTTTTTATAAAGACCTATTTATTATATATAAGTACACAGTAGCTGTCTGGAACCGAGGACTGTCTCTTTCATTGAGAACCACCACCGGAGCATGGAGCAGGCCTTGGCCTACAGAGCTGCAGCCTAAGCCTCCTGCCTCTCTGTGCTTCCAGCCTCAACTGCAGCCAAGCTAAGGACCTCCTTCACGGACAGCATCTGACTCTGCTCTCAGCTTCTCCAGACTCAGTGGAGCCCGAATGTCCAGGCATTTGGGAGTGCCTTTTCGAAGGCCTGTGGACACCGGACACTTCATTCCTGACTCCTCTCTGAAGTGACCCACAGACGACTGGAGTGTCCAGGGGTCTGGGAACCCCTGCTTCACCTCTCCTACATCTCAGACTGCGTTTTCCCAACCCCACAGACGTATCTTGGGGCTTCCCTGAAGCCCAGCACCTGTCCACACAGCAGCTTGAAATAGGCACAGACAGTTTTTGCTTCCCCAGGCTGTGCCCTGCGGCAGGGGGTCGGAACTCGGACCCACACCAGCATCCCTCCCCACCAGATTGCCTACCTCGTCCAAGGCATGCCTTAGTCTTCCCAATAAGAATCAGGAAGTATTAAAAGCTATACACTAAAGTGGGTTCAAGATGGCTATAGGGCTAGGCACACACGGAGCTGGACAGGTGGCCGGCACGACTTTCCTAGATCATGATCGCTGGGTGGAGTGGAGAGTCCTACTTGGGTCCAAGATAGATAGATGTTCATCGTGTCTGTCCAGCCACCATGTCACCTTCTGTCCAGTTGCCTTTTAGTGATGGGGTGGGAACAGACTGCTCACATGGACTTTGAGTGTGTTTGTTGGGCAGGCATCAGAGCAGGTGCCCCCTGAGAGCACAGGCAAAGGCTCCACGGCCAGGGGATACAAGGTCAGTCATGGGGTGGGTGAATATGGGGGAAGATGACAGCAGAAAAGGAACGAGGTCCCAGGGTCCTATGAGCCTATCAGCCATGGTGAAACACTGGCTTTCATCCAACGGCAGGGGAACAACGGAAAGCTTTTAATATACACATTTTTATTTTATGTGTGTGAGTGTTTGGCCTGCATGCATCTATGTATACCATACATGTGCTGGTGACTCAAGAGACCAGAAGAGGGCCATGGATCTCCTGGAACTGGAATGTGAGTTAGGTGTGGGTGCTAGCTCTTTACCATTGGGCCATGCCTCCCACTTCTTTCTTTTTTTTTTCCTCCATCTTTATTAACTTGTGTATTTCTTATTTACATTTCAATTGTTATTCCCTTTCCTGGTTTCCGGGCCAACATCCCCCAACCCCTCTCCCTCCCCTTCTATATGGGTGCTCCCCTCCCCATCCTCCCCACCATGCCTCCCATTTCTTTTTTTTTCTTTTTTTTCTTTTTTTTCTTCTTCTCGGAGCTGGGGACCGAACCCAGGGCCTTGTGCTTGCTAGGCAAGCGCTCTACCACTGAGCTAAATCCCCAACCCCCTCTCATTTCTACCAGAGGCTTTTAAACACCATACTACAAGCCCAGCAAGGACTGACTTGCTTTTTTTTTTTTTGTTTTTTGTTTTTTGTTTTTTGTTTTTTGTTTTTAAGAACTTGGGATGCTGTGTCAGGATCCCAGCACAGAGAGGGAGGCTAGGCCAAGGGGTCTTAATGAGGATAAAGGGAGGTGTGTGGTAGATTGTGAGAATATATTGAAACTGTGAGGATGCACAGGGGGATGTGAGGTCTTGGGGGCCGCTCAGTGGAGGGGGAGGGGGTGGCAGCAGTTGCTGAGGCAACTTTCAGGAACATGCAGGAAGAAGGGCTGCGGGAAGGCGTCGAGGAGCATGAGGCTTGGTCAGGGCTTAGAGAGCATCTGCTTGAGAAGCCACTAATGTCTGAGGGTCTGGGCACACAGACTGACAGGCCATGTGATTAGGGAACCCAGTACTTAATGACTCAGGTGGGTCATAGCTCTAGATGGACCAGGGCCACATAGGGAGCCCTTGTCTTAAAAAACAAACAAACAAACAGGGTTGGGGATTTAGCTCAGCTGTAGAGCACTTGCCTAGCAAGCGCAAGGCCCTGGGTTCGGTCCTCAGCTCCAAAAAAAAAAAAAAAAAAAAAATTAAAGTGTTTAAAAGCCACTTGAAGGGGTTGGGGATTTAGCTCAGTGGTAGAGCACTTGCCTAGGGCCCTGGGTTCGGTCCCCAGCTCTGAAAAAAGAAAAAAAAAAAAAAAAGAAAATAAAAGCCACTTGAAGCTGGAGGTCGTGGCATATGCCTTTAATCCCAGCACTTGGGAGCCAAAGGAAGGTGGATCTCTGAGTTCAAGGCCAGCTTGGACTACAGAGTGAGCTCCAGGGCAGCCAGAGCTACGCAGAGAAAGCCTGTCTCGAAAAAAAACAAAAACAAAAACAAAAACAAAAACAAAACAAAACAAACAAAAAGGCATCTGAAGATGATGACCAGCAGGCTGCCAACAGGTGTCTTCTAAAGAGAACACAGGATCCAAGATCAGGGCCGCTGCGTCTTTTCAGCCCTCCAGCGTCACCTCTCAGTACCTGGCACCAAGGAGAACCAGGCACGCGTGTGGAATGCAGAGCGAATGGCTAAGAAAGTACGGCTTTCCAGATCGGTCCGGCCGAGAAGCTAACTGGAACAGAGACAGACAAGCCTTCCCGGGCGGGGATGCGGGATGCCGCTGCAGTTGGGAGGGCTGGGACCCGAGGGCTAGACAAGCTTGCACTTTGATGAGTTGCTCAGCTCCTCGCAGTCTCGGAGACCCCGCGGACAGCTGGGAGTTCGTACGCCGAGGGTCTGAAAACACCGGACGACCCCAACACCCAAGCACCTCCAACGAGTTTGTTTGGTTCTTCGGCACAACAGCTCCAGTAAGTCTCAGAAGCGCGGGGCAGAGTGGCCCGGCTGTCCCTGGGCCTTCGGGTCGCCGCCCGTTGCCGGGCAAAGCCACACCGTGCGCGCTCTCATTGGCCGCAGGTGGCCGCGCCCCTCCCGACAGGTATTTCATCCTGTACTCTGATTATTGGGCCACGGCCGCGCGGCCCCCCGAGGATTGGCCCAGGTGGCGGCCCCGGGGAGCCCTCATTGGCCACAGGTGCCTCCCGCCCCGTGGATTGGCCGTCTCGACAGCCAGGTTCCGCCCCCGCCCAGTGCGCCCCCCGCCCGGCGCACCGCCCAAGTTCCGCGGAGTTGGCGAGGCGGGTGCCGTCGGTCCCGCGCTGCGCGCTCCCTTCCGCGTTCCGCCGTCTGCCCCGCCTGGCAACCCGGCCCTGCTCGGGGGCCGCTAGCCATGGCCGGAGTGCCCTGGACACAGCGCTGACGGCGGCTGGCGGAGTGCGCCATGCCCAGCAGGACCGACCCCAAGATGGACCGGAGCGGCGGCCGCGTCCGTCTGAAGGCGCACTACGGCGGGTGAGCGCGCAGCGCCAGACAGCGGGCAAAGCGGGTTGCGCGGCGGCTGAGCTTCGGGGCAGTCGGGGTGCTATGCGCGAGGGAGGCAGGGAGGCGACAGCGAGGCGCCCCGGGAGCTGCCGTGGCGCCCTTCAATGTGGCCCGAGGGAAACCTCGAGGGCGGGGCGCGCTCCGCGTAGCTATTTCTCTCCGGGCGCACACTGCAGGCGGGTGTTGCGCTCCTAGCCGTGGTCTCAGTCAGGGACATTAAGGACAAACTTGCATGGTCTATAAAAGTTTTCATCAGAATGTGAAACTTCTGGTGCATTAAAACAAAACAAAACAAACAAACAAACAAACAAAAACCTACCCAAGGTTATTTAAATTGGCCGGGGTTTAAATGTAAGGAAAACTTTTGACCCAGGTAAAGCACAAGAATGCTTGAAGTTGTGGGAGCATAAGAGCACACTTTCGCAGCTTTGTTTGGGAGACAGAACTTTTTGGAGATCTCCAGAAAGAATACACTCTTACCCTGTGTTTTAGGACAGGAATGATGGACTTTTCCGTCACTTACCTAGAGTTGGTTTGGGCTGGCCTCAGCCCTTAGCCCTGGATTCCACCTTGTTTTCCGGGAGAGTGGGGGTGGAGTGGGGGGCAGATAGGGACATGAGCACTTGACAGTGGTCAGTAAGGTTGCCTGGGAGCATTAAGTGATGGGAGTGGAGAGGTGGTGTAGGTTTTCTGGTGGCTGATTCTTCCAAGCTGGGCTGGAGAATCCCATGATCTTGCCTCTCTCTGATTGTGTAGACAGAAGGGGGTAGAGGCCTAAGGCTTTGATGGCTTCTTCCTTAGGTGTTGTGTGTCCTGGAACCAACTTGGGTACTCCCAGGTCAAGGGTTGAGGGTCGCTGCTCTTGAGAAGGAGAAAGGGAGTGGAGTGGAATGCTGGTCCTGTGGCTGAACTGGGCTCTCAGCATTCCTAGGAGTTTTACAGAGTGGCCCGTCCCAGCGGCAGAGACAAGTTGCTGTGGTCCTTTGGAGGTGGTTCCTTGCCTGGATAGAGGGAAGGCTTGCTTTTCAGGCTCAAGGACCCTCTCACTGTGGCCAACTTCTGGTGGTCCTGGATTTGGAGGTGGGTTTCTGGTAGAACCAGAGGAAGAAAGAGTTTCGGGGGTTGTGGGGGAGGCAGCCAGCCTCACCCGAAGATGTCAGTCAGGTCTGCAGCCCTTCCTCTGGCCTGGAGTGCCCCTGCCAAAAGGGAACCCTTAGCAGTGTCTTCCGGCTTGTAGATTCTGTAGTGAGCCTGTTAAAGCTGAGAGACTGTCTCATCTGCCTGGAGACCACCCCCCCCCCCCCCAGCTAAAGTCGAGCGAGGCCCTCAGTGGAGGGATCCACCCTTCCTTTAGGGTGGGTTCAGCCAGCACCTTAGGGTCAAGGCTTACCTTGGACAGTTCCCCCTGTCCTGGACTTGTCAGTCTTGCCTACCCCTCCCTCCCTTTTGCCCCTGGGGAGCACTTTGGTTACTGGGAGTGTAATTCAACCTGTGGACTCCAGTTTCCTCAACTGAGAAAAGCAGGGCCCCCTTCCCCTTCCTTCCCTACCTCCCCTTTCCGTTTCTCCACCCCTTCCTGCCTTCTTTCCTTTCTCCCCACTTCTCCACTCCCCCCGTACCCCTTCTGTACCCCTTCTCCTTTCAGCTCCCCCTGCAAGAATCTCCTCCACAGCCTTCCTCCCCACTTACTCTGAAATCTGCCGACTGGGTTGCTCTCCAGAGCTTGAGCCCCAGGCAGTGATATGAGAAATGCAGAGATACTCTCTCCGCTGTGAAAGTTGCGGATTTGGGGGGGGGGGGATGTTCTGTCCAGGAAGGCAGTGTCTTGGGACCTCAGGATTAGACACTGCCTTAACGGAGGTGACAGCCGCAGCTGAGAGTCAAAGATACAGCCCTGTCCTTAGACAGTGATGGTCATTCACAGTCCAGTTGTCCCTCCAGTCCTTTGAGGCTTGAGAGAGGAGTGCTGCCACCAGTGGTCACCTATATTTGAGTAGTGTCAGGCAAGGCTGTGTTCTCAGGGGATTACAGGAGAGGTTGACATTCTAAGCTGAGGTGCCGGCTTTTCTGAAACTTCAGACAGCACAGACGGTGGGTCTTCCCTCCTGCTGAGGCTCTTGTTACAAACTTTCACGTTGGAGGGCCTGCTGTAGCCCTTGAAGATGGCAAGAGTCAGTCAGGGATGGGTGGTCCACCCAGGCTGGTCCGACTTCTGTGAGGCGCTGTTGCTTAGAGCTGTGGCATGAGGAGAGCTCTCCAAAGACTGCTTGACTGAGGGGACATGTGACCAGGATGCCAGTTCAGCATCATGTGGTACCTCCTAAGGTCTACCTGTCCTCTGGGCACTGGAGGCTGTAAGTGGAGGATGGTGTCCAAGGGTTCAGAAAGGTCCAAGAAAGGGATGTCAGACCTGATTTCCAGAGTTCCCAGTTGGAAGGCTGACCAGTGGTGAGTATGCTGGGCAGTGTGGGCAACCATGTCAAGGTGACCCCAGTTGGCAGGGGCCTGGGGATGGGGCTTGGTCTTTGGAGTCCCTACTTTGGACATTTCTGTGCCTTAGTTTTGTTATCTGTCATGATTCTATGGGAGTAGGAGCAGGATCTGTTTCTGTCACAAGTAGGGGCCCTGGGCAGGTGCTGGCTGGCTGGGCTTAGTAGAAAATGGGGGTAGCTGGGGCCATTTATCCATGATTCTACAGAGTAGGCGAGATCCGTGGGCCAGTAGGTCCCAGAAGGCCTGGCTGGTGCGTTGAGGGTCAGGTAGGTGCTGGATCCTTTTGCTCTGAATTTTGTCAGTAGACAGGGTCTTTGTTTATAGACACTTGTGTGACCCAGTTCAGATAGCCCCGTGGGGAAGCCAGGGGGGATCAGCTGCAACCCCAGCCAGTATATCTGTTTCAGAGATTTTCAGGTTTCCTTTCCTAACCTTTTTTTTTTTTCCCATGAATGTCAGACATGAGTTGATTTTTTTTCACTGCAGCTCCAGTGAGGGTGTGGTTCCTGCTTAGTTTCCATGGGAACGTGTTGCCACTGCCCTTCCCTATAAGGAATATAGGGGAGCAACACCCCTACTTCTCATTTTCCTTCTTCAGGGCATGGCTGTGAGCCATCTCCTACTACTGAGGTTCAGGTCCCATTTGGGAATGAAAAGATAAGAGACAGTGGCATTCTGAGGATGCCTAAGAATTGCTTTGATTAACTAATCGTTCATTTACCTGGGTAACCTACCCTGGTTTTTACCTTTTGGGAAAAGACTTGACTTACGGTGTTTTACCTTAGATGGAGGTAATGGATATGTGTCTGCATCCTGGGCTTCTCCTTTGGCACCTAGTAGGTGCGGTTGTTTGACCTCCACTAGGGGGCGCCTTCTCTCACTTCGACTTGGTTCTCTGTGGCGACTTGGGGTGGTTCTATTTTGTGTTGGGCACAGGGGGGGCCTTCATTGTCTTTTGAGGGGAGGGAGGTTTTCATCTCGTTTACCTATTCAGCAGCTTGGCTAAGTAGTGTTTGGTCACATTCAATTATCATCCTGGTGACAGATATCCCTGTCCTGTTTTTCCCAGGGACATCCTGAT
>NC_141538.1:171920000-171990000 GCF_021556685.1 Rattus norvegicus | reverse complement strand
AGAAGTGGTGGAAGGAAGATTGAGAAACTTCAAGAAAAACTTGTGCTATAGAATCAGTGAAAGCCAGCCTGGACCTTGTTTCAAAATAAAAAGTAAAAAGAGCGGGGGCTATGGATCCTATAGCTTAGCAGAACAGAAGCCTACTTGGCATTCTCAAAGCCCTAGGTTTAATTCTTAGTGATGCTTTTTTTTTTTTTTTGGTTCTTTTTTTCGGAGCTGGGGACCGAACCCAGGGCCTTGCGCTTCCTAGGTAAGCGCTCTACCACTGAGCTAAATCCCCAGCCCCCTTAGTGATGCTTTTTAAAATTCAATTTTCAAGATAATAGCTGTCCTTTCTTATTTCTGAGTTATATTACTAACGAGAATTGCTAGCTTTCCTTTGAGAGCTTTTCTTTTTTTTTCTTTATTAAATTACTTATTTACAAATGTTGCTCCCTTCCCGTTCCCTCTCCCCAAGTTCTACACACACACACACACACACACACACACACACACACACACACACACCATATCTCTGCTGTTCAAAAGCCCTTTCCCCTGGCACCTTACATAGGGTTTGACACAGTGATATGATTTGATTGGGCTTTTGAATTTCTCCTGAGGAATGTGTTCCAGGGTCCTTAGCTGGGTGGTGGTAGCACCCGCCTTTAAAATCCCATAGTTCTGGAGGCAGAGGCAGGTGAATCTCTGTGAGTTTGAGGCCCAGAGAAAGCAAGGAGGAGGAGGAGAAAGAGAAAGAGGAGGGGGAGGGTGGAGGGAGGGGGGACAAAAAAGAACAGGTCTGGGCTGGAGAGATGGCTCAGTGGTTAAGAGCACTGACTGCTCTTCCAGAGGTCCTGAGTTCAATTTTCCAGCAACCACATGGTGGCTCACAACCATCTGTAATGGGATCTGATGCCCTCTTCTGGTGTGTCCGAATAGAGCGAGATAGTATACTCAAATACATAAAATCAATGAATCGATCGATCAATCAATCAATCAATCTTTAAAAAAAAGAAAGAACAGGTCCTCAAGGTGACTGGGGGAACACTTTGATCTGACTCAGGGCGGATGCTCCCTGAGGCACGGTGTCAATAACACATCGACCACTAATTTTATCATTTCTTTTCTTTCTTATCCAGTTTTCCCAAGCATCCCAGAACAACCGGGCATGCCTTGTCCTGGAGAAGACAGTGAGTGTTCAATTAAAAACTTATTTGTCTTACCTTGCGTATATGGGTGTTTTGCCTGCATGTGTGTCTTTGTACCACATGAGCATCTGGTGCCTGCAGAGGCCAGAAGGTGGCATCAGATCCCCTCACAGTTTCTCAGCCACCATGCAGGTACCGGGAATCAAACCCAGGCTCTCTGCATGAGCAGCCAGTGCTCTTAACCACCGAGCCGTCATTCTAGCCTGAGAGCTCCAGTGTTAAATCTCCTCTTAATATGCGCCATGTGCTACAGGTAGAACTGCTGTCCACAATACCAGGGCAGTTGAGTGGGTGCCATGTGTGAAGTGGGGTCTTGGGGACCCAGAGTCATTTAACCCGGTGAGGGCTCTACAACCTCTACATGAACACTGCCGTCACCTCAAGATCCCTTTTCACTCTGCCTAGCTTCTGAGTCGTTTCCGTGGCTATGATGTGACTTTGTGGGCAGTGGGGAAGGTGAGAGCAGGAGGCATGGTTGGCTTGGTTCTTAGGTGGCAGAGTGCCCTGGTTTATCCCAGGAGGGAAATGCTATGCACTATGTCTGCCCCAGTGGAGACCACCCCAGGCCCAGCCTTCTTGCTCTCTTCCTGCCTGTGGTGATCCATTCAGTGTCCCTCTGGGTCAGTTGGTAGGAGATGAGGAAAGCAGGTCTCAGGAGTGGTGGGTTCTGAAGGGAGTTTTGCCTTTGCTTCTGATTGTGTTCTGGAGGCCATGCTTGGGTATTAAGGGGTAGCAAGGCTCCTCTCTGTGTGTGTGTGTGTGTGTGTGTGTGTGTGTGTGTGTGTGTGTGTGTGTGACAACTTCTGGCTTATCTGGTTAGTGGAGAAGTGCCTGAAGTTGCAGAACCCGGTGTGATTAGAGGCAGGTGATTGGCCCATGTGTTTCGCCTCCAGTGGGATGGGGAACCAGCCCAGGGTCATAGGGTAGGGAGTCCAAGGGAGAATATCAATACAGTGTGTTTGTGTCTGTATGGGAGTGTTCCACAAAGAGGTCTTTAACAGACTGAGTGGTGTGGAACCTGATGTTTCCTCTGGGGTGCCCATGTCCTGTGGAGAGACAGGCATCTGTCATCTTTTATGAGTATGTAAAACGATAAAATAAGGCAGAGGCTGGCAAGATGGCTCAGTTCGTGCCTGATGACGTGAGTTCAATCCCTGGGACCCTTGTAAAAGGGGGAGACAGCCAGCTCTATGGTTATATACTCAGACCTCCAAACACACACTACAGCACACGTGCACCTGTGCTCACACACATGATACACACATATACATGCTCACACAATAATAAAGTTTAAAAAAAAAATGAACAATGGAAGGCAGTTGAAGAGGAAGGATGAGATCATCCTCTTTGTCTCACTCCTGACTTTCACACCGATGTTCAGTGCCCTAGCTTGGTAGCCCCTGGCCTGCTTTCTGTCTGGATGGGTTTGCCATTTTTGGGTGGCCTCTGCTGCCTTGATGGCTTTTTGGCTGCGGCAACAAGATTGTGTTCATATCGTCTACCTTGTAATATTGGGAGAGTCTCCAGGGAGCTCACAGGGCCAGAGGGTGGCTCTAGGCGTTTGTACTCTGTCTCAGCCCTGCCCCATGGGTATAGGCTTCCTGGCATCCTGTTTGTATGTGGATGTTGTAGGGAGGTTACTGCTTTGAGTTGGTGGGGCCATTGCCATACAGTGTTGTCATTAAACGTGAGGCTGGGGTCTCTGTTGAAGAGTAGAAGTCAGGTGCGACAGGGTGGATCCCTACCACCCTGTGGGCATGCAGAGACTGTAGCTGAGCCTTAAGAAGGGCTAAGCTGGTCACATGAGTAGGCCCTTGAGAAGATTGCTGGGGTGACTCAGTCTCTGATAGACACGCAATTTTGTTCGAACATGCCCCAGAACCTTTTGCTGAGATCAGAAATTAAGCATCACAGAAGATCAGTGGATGATTGACAGGCCAGGATCTCATTTATGGACCACTCTGCCCTGGCTGGATGTTGCACTAGAGTATGGAAAGGCTTCTATTCCTCTGGAGCGTGGAGTGTGTGACCCTAGCACAGGGTCCCTCAGGATTTGCATACTGGCATTCTGTTACACTTTCCCACTTGATCCTTGTACTCATCTCTGACACAGGAAACCCCTGTTGTGGTTGTCCAGGGGAACTGTGTGACTTTACTGTCTGCAAGGACATTTGCCGAGGGTCAATGAGGAGGGTCAGCCTGGTGGGATGTCTAGGACAATGTGAAGTGGAGGGATGAACACATGAGTAGACCCTAAACAGAGGTGGATACAATTTTGCAAACTGTAGGACCTAGTTGACATGGAGCAAGGGAGTGTCTGGGAATGCCACATTGTATCTCAGCAGATCGCCTTTCAGCCCCCTGAACTCTTGGGGCTAGTCAAACCCTAACCTGCTTCTAACTCACTTAATTGTAAAGTGCTTAGTTAACATTTACCATCTGGAGGCAAACAGCATTAGAGCAGTACCCACTGCTCAGCTGCCACCACCTCGACCTCATCCTACACTTCAGCAGCCACCCAGTGCCCTAGTGAGGTAGCCCCTAGCCTGCATTCTGTCTCGATGGGTTTGTCTGTTCTGGACATTCCCGGTGAAAAGACTCACGTGCTTCGGGTCCTTATCCTCAGCTTGTTTTTCTCAATCTCACCCTGAGGTTCTTCAGTGCTGTAACTTATCAATACTTCACTCCTTTTCTGTTTTGTTTTGGGTTTCTCTGTGTGGCCCTGGCTGTCCTAGAACTCACTCTGTACACCAGGCTGGCCTCAAACTCAGAGATCCACCTGCCTCTGCCTCCTGAGTGCTGGAATTAAAGGAATGAGCCACCATGCCTGGTTTAGCTTTTGTATTTCATGTCTGTAAAAGTTTTAATTTTTTCTTGTACTATTTGTTAAAAAGATTCTCCTTTTCCCTGGGATTAAAAGCATACACCAGCACTGCCCAGCCCGGCTCCTTTTGTTTTGTTGATTTTTAAATTTCTGGGAGAATACACATAATTAAGTTTTTATTTATGTACGTACACTGTAGCTGTGTTCAGACACACCATAAAAGGGCACCTTTTACAGATGGTTGTAAACCACCATGTGGTTGCTGGGAATTGAACTCAGGACCTCTGGAAGAGCAATCAGTGCTCTTAAGCATGGAGCCATCTCTCTAGCCACATAATTAAGTTTTTTTTTTTAAAGATTTACTTATTTCTTATATTTACTGTGTACACTGTAGCTGTCTTCAGACACACCAGAAGAGGGCATCAGGTCTCATTAAAGATGGTTGTGAGCCACCATGTGGTTGCTGGGATTTGAACTCAGGACCTCTGGAAGAGCAGCCAGTGCTCTTAACCACGGAACCATCTCTCCAGCCCCATAATTAAGTTTTTAAATCACCATTTCCTTTTCTTTTTCTTTTCTTTCCTTTCTTTTGCCCCTTGAGATGGGTATTTCAGTGTTACCCAGGCTGCTCTTGAACTCTTGGATCCAAGCAGTGCTCCTGCCCCACCACATGGAGTAGTTAGGACTTCAGCATTCTTTGCCAGCCTGTGTTTGAATTGAGCTAGTTTTGCTTTGTTTTAATGCTTTATTTTTATTTTATGTGCATTGGTGTTCTGCAAGTTTTGTTTCTGTTGGAGGGAATCAGACTCCCTAGAACTGGAATTAGGGATAGTCATGAACTGCCATGAGGATACTGGGAATTGAACCCAGGTCCTCTGGAAGAATAGTCAATGCTCTTAACTGTTGAGCCATCTCTCCAGCCACAGGATTGTGCTGTTTTTGTTGGTGAGTATTAGGGGCTGTTTGTATACTTTGAATCTTAGTCTCTGCTCAGCGATGGCTTACAGATACTTTCTCTTCCTGTGTGTTGCCTTTTTTGTGTGTGTGTGTGTGTGTTGAAAGACCCTTTTGACATTCATAGTTTTAAAGCTTTTCTTGAAGTTGTTTGTTTTCCTCTTTTGTTGCCTCTGCCTTTGATGTCATGTCTGAAGGATTGTTGCCAAGTACCATGATGTGATGCCTTTGCTTGAATTTCCTTCTACAGTTTTAAGTTTGAGCCTTAATTGTGTGTGTGTATGCATGTGTCTGGTGCAGCAATGGAATCACAGCCTATCACATGCTAAGTAGGAACTTTACTGCCAAGCCACACTCAGTCTTAGAGTTTTGTGGGTTCTATTTCATATTTGGGTCATTGATCCACTTTAGGTTAGGTCTTGTATGTCTTTCCTTTCTTTTCTTTTCCCCCTTGAGACAGGGTTTCTCTGTGTAACAGCCCTGGCTGTCCTGGAACTTGCTCTGTAGACCAGGCTGGCCTTGAACTCAGAGATCCAGCTGGCTCTGCCTCCTGAGTGCTGGGATTAAAGGCATGAGCCACCATGCCTGGTTTAGCTCTTGTATTTCATGTCTGGTAAGAGTTTTAACTTTTTCTTGTTCTATTTGTTGAAAAGACTCTCCTTTTCCTGATGAGGGTCTTGGTACCCATGTTAACCATGTTCGTGTATATGCAAGGATTTGTTTCTGGGTTTTCTATTTGTCATGGTTAGCACATGAAATGCCAACCATGGGCTCACACATTTGAAGATTTGGTCTAGAGCTGGTGGCGCTATTCAGAGAAGTTTTGAAACCTTTGAACACTGGACTTCAAAGGCTTAAATGGTGGAGCTAGAGATTTTAGCTCACCGGGTTTTAGTATGAGCTCTCTGCTCCCTGGTTCACCAAAATGTGAGGAAGTTGTCACACGCTACTACACTGTGGTGTCTGCCTTGTCAAACCATGAGGCAAAATACATCTCCCTTAAGTGGCTTCTTATCGGGAGAGTGATGGCCATATTATTCCATTGGTCTTAGCATAAAGCAACTGATATGGTTACTGTAACTTTGTAGTAAGGTTTTTCTTCTGTGTTTTGTTCTTTTGAGAAAAAGTCTCATGTAGCCCAGTTTGGCCTCAAACTTGCTATCGTAGCTAAGGATGACCTTGAACCCTGATCTTTCTGCCTCTGGGATTATAGGTATGTGCCTAGATTTTCAGTGAGTTTTTAAGACAAGAAGTGTAGGGTGCTGGGTATATAGTTTGGTGGTAGAGTATTTCTCTGGGATGTGTAATGACCTAAATTCCATCACCAGTTAAAACTCTCTAACACACACACACAGAGTGAGTCCCTAGGCTCTCTGCTTTGTCAGAATTGCTTTGAGTTCTGAAGACTTTAATAATATTTTTTTTTAATTTAGAATTGGGCTTATATTTATAAAAAAAAAAAGTAAAAAAAAAAAAAAAGTACTGTTTTTCTGTGCTGGGGAACAAACCTAGGTCCCAGAGAACTCTAGGCACACGTGCTACCACAGAGCTTCACGTCTCTTAGTCTATGACCTGGAGGGTTTCACTTATTTATGTAGTTTTAAATTTCCTTTAGCAGTGTTCTGCAGTTTTCCTTTTACAGGGTTGGTTTGAATTGTTGTTGTTTGTTTGCTTGTTTGTTTGTTTGTTTGTTTATGGTGCTGGGAGTTGAACCCAGGGCCTTCCACAGCACGCTTGAACTACTGAGCAATGTCTTCATACAAGCCGTTCACCTCCTCATTTAATCTTTAAACCTTCGTTTCCTCTCCTTTCTGATACTGTCATAAATGGAACTTTTTTGTTGTTGTTGTTGTTTCCTTTTAGGATCATCCATTGTGCAGTGTTTTTTGTTTTGTTTTTTTCAAAATAGCAGGAAGACTTTACTCAGAGTGAGGGATGGTAGAGCAAGTACATCATGGACAGCAGGTCAGTGAGTGAAGCTTGGTCAGTTTCCGTCAATTTGACACAAGCCAGAGTCGTCTGGGAAGAGGAAACCTCAATGAGAAAATGCCTCCATCAGATTGGCCAACAGGCAAGTCTGTGAAACGTTTCCTGACTAGTGATGGACGGGGGAGGCCCGGCCCACTGGACAGTTCTATCCCTGGACAGGTGGTGGTCCTGGGTCGTATAAAGAGTCTGACTAAGCAGAGAACAAGCAAACACGTAGCCGCCCTCTGTGGTTCTACCTCCAGGTTCCTGCCTTAGCTTCCCTAGTTTACAGGCTGTGACCTGTAAATGAAATAAGCCCTTCCCTTCCCAAGTTGTTCTTTGGTGATAGAAAGAGCAGCTTACAGCAGTAGAAAGCAAACTAAGATGATTTGTGCACACTCACTTTTTTTTTTAAAGATTTATCTGTTTATTATATACATTGTCGCTGTCTTCAGACACACCAGAAGAGGGCATCAGATCCCATTACAGATGGCTGTGAGCTACCATGTGGTTGCTGGGACTTGAACTCAGGACCTCTGGAAGAGCAGTCAGTGCTCTTAACCGGGGAGCCACCTCTCCAGCCAACACACTTGCTTTTGTAGCTTGCGACTTGACTGAAATTGAATACCAAAGTTGTTACCTTCTAACAACTTCCATGGCAGCAATGACTTGTTCCTTTCCAGTGCGGGGAACTTGAATGCATCTCCTTCCACTGTTCTGGCTAGAACCTCAATGTTGTTGAGTTGAAGTGGTGATAACAGGCGTCCATCTTTGCCCTGGTCTTAGAGGAAAAATGCTGTGTTGTTGTTTTATTGTTGAGTGTGTTTTTTTTTAACTTTTTGCTTTTAGTAATGTTGGTTCAGCTTCTCTCTCTTCCTAGATCCTTGACTATTCTTATCATGAAAGATACTGGATTTTGCCGTGGGTTGTTCTGTACCTATTGAGATGATCATGTATTTTTTTTTAAACCCCTGTCACTGTGTATATCAACACTGAACAATTGTCTTTATTCACATGGGGGTATGGGGACATGAGTCCAGGCACCTGTGGAGGCCAGAGAAGGCATCAGATCCCCTGGAACTGTGGTTAAGAGAAGTTGTCAGCACCTCATGTGAGTGTGAGTGGCAGGGAACCAAACCTCGGTCCTCTGGGAGAGCAGAAAGTTCTCTTAACCACTGAGCCATCTCTCCAGCACTAAACTAACCAATTTTCAACTTTTGAATTTTCCTTGGATCTCGTTAATAAATTCCACTTGATCATGATGTATAATATCTTTTAATAGGTTGCTAAATTTATTTGTTTTTCTAGTATTTTATTGTTCTCTAGTTCTCTCTCTCTCTCTCTCTCTCTCTCTCTCTCTCTCTCTCTAATTTTTTAATGAGATTCAGGGCCCACCTGGATAATATAAGGATATGCATCATGGGCTTAGTACATCTACAAATTATATCATACCAGCAGGGGGTTTTTGTTTGTTTATTTTAGTCTGTTTGTTTTTTTTTGTGTTGTTATTTGTTTTTTCAAGACAGGGTCTCTCTGTGTAGCCTGTATAGCCTCGGCTATCCTGGAACTCACCCTGTAGACTAGTCTGGTCTTAAATTCACAGAGACCCGGCTGCCTCTGCCTCCCCAGTGCCAGAATTAAAGGCATTTGTGCCACCACCATGCCCGGCCATGCCAGCAAATTTTAAGGAAAGAATGAGGGCACATCTCCGTGAACACACATCTATTCAAATGCCCTTAGTTGGTGGCTTCCATAAGTTCCATTTGCGCTCTGCCCCTTGTACATTGGTGGGTCCGGTCTGATTTCTTCCTCCATCCCACGTTAGCCCTACACTGTTGTGCTGGAGGCTGTGTGGGACTGTGGTGGCTGTGGGGTTGGATCCCTGGGAGTTCTGAAGTGTATGGCACGTTCATGCAAGCCAGGAAAAGACTTACAGGTCTGTCTCTTGTCTCAGTGCACAAGCTTGTTCTTTCTTACGCCCAGTATCCTCCCAACCTGTTGAGCCAATGTGTTTGCTATCCCACTTATTCTGGTTAAAGATGTGAGCTTCCTGAAGCAGACAGAAAGTGTCCCAGACAAAGATATGGGCAGAGGAAGCCTTGGAGGGGTGTGGTCACCAGAGGAAGCTGAGGTGGTCATCTATTTAGAAAACAATCTGAAGCACCTTGGGATGTGATGCCTGTAACCCGAAGATGCTGGGAACAGGCCGAGGGAGTGGTTCTGTAGGAGAGCAGAGGCCTGGTCTTCAAAAGGCTTGGGTTCTATCCCTAGTGTTTGGAGAGAGGAAATAAAAATGGAGTGTAATATCCACGTGGCTACCGTCTTATTTGGCCACCATATCTGCAGTGTGACTTCAGGCAGATAAGTGAACTGTGTGGTGCCTCGGTTTCTCCCTCTGTAAGTGGGGACTATGAAGCTAATGGTGTTTAGAAGGGTACATGGCTATAATTCCAGCACTTGGGAGGTAGAGGACAGGGAGATCAGAAATTCAATATTATCTTTGACTACATAATGAGTTAGTCCTGCCGTGTCTACTCACCTTGAGACATTCTCTCAGAAAAACAAAACAGCCGTAAAGACAAAGAAGGAGTCGCCAGAACATGGGCAGGGAAACCAACTCTCTGATAATCACTGTACCTGCCAGCAGGCACAAATGGGAGTTCCTTACCAAGTGCCTCTAAAGCTTTGGGTCATCCTCGCCTGTAATGAGAATTCTGGAATTCTAGTTTCTTTAAAGAAACAAAAACAAAAAAACCACAGAAATATTGTAAGAACATATTTTCATTTTAATCCCAGGTGTGGGGACATGGGGCTGCTTCTGACTGGCAGCAGCAGCAGACTGTGACTTGCCTGGTGTTCTAGCAGAGACATGATTTTGCCAGCTGCAGATAGTTCCTACAATTGGGTGACATTCGGAATTCTGGGAACTTTTCAGAGGGTATGTAAATGCTAGGGCCTGGAGAGGCAGAGTTTGTTTGTGTTTGTTAGTAGTCGTGTTCAAAGAAGAAACAAGAAGAAAGAAACTAGATTCAAGGACCTCTCTCCCTTCTCTCCTCTTTTCTCTCCTATCCAGTGGTAGGAGGTGAAACAGGGCAAGGGATGGGTGGTTAAAGGATGAGGGAAAAGAAGAATCCACAAAGTAGCGAGACCTGCCACAAAGTAGCTAAACCTGGCTACACTCTCCTTGTCTTGGAGTTTGGGAGGAAGTGAGCCAGGCTTTGGGTGGGTGGGAGTTGTGGATCACCAGGTAGTTGGCAGGGAGATCGAGGTAGAGTTTGGTAGATTATCTCTGAGCAAACTGCAGAATCTTTTCCAATTTCCTGAGACTCTAGTATTTATAGGTTGGCCCATTGTTTGGTTAATCTACTTTCATTCATACTTGTCTCAGACTATTTGCAACAAATTGGAAAAGCTACTTTTGCACCTAAAATAGGGTCCTAACAAAATTAGCAATCAGCCAGTTCAGCCTTCATTTTCTAGAGTTTTTGCAAAACTGGATATTTTGGGCTGGTCTGGAAGAGAGAAATTGGCCAGACAGTGTTTGTGGTGTGATACAAATTTTTACATTGGGCACATTTTTCTTGTTGAAGCCGATCAGGGAGGTCATGGTTCAGTTATTGCATGATTTTATAATCTTAGTCGAGGGCTTGCAAACTTCCTAGTATAGAACCAGGAACTAAATATTTTTGGTCTTTGTGGACCGTACAGTAGTACATCTCTATCTTAAACAACAGTTCCTATCACTGCACTGTACCTCAGTGAGTATCCCAATAAAACTTTTACATACACTGAAATTTGTGTTTTGGATATGTTTATGCCTTTTGAAATATTTTATTTCAGTAATTAAAAGTGCTAAGATTCTTTTTTGAATGCTGGAAATTGTGTCCACTGCCTTGTACACACTAGGCAAGTGTTCTACTATTGAACTAAACCCATGGCCCTTGGTTTTTAGAGACAAGTTCTCACTTTGTACCCCAGGCTGGCAATCTTCCTGCCTCTGCCTCTCGAGTGCTGGGATTGAAGGCATGTGCCACCACCACCTTCTCAAGGGTCATTCTTGAGTCTTACTTGACTAGAGTACTAGGTGGCAGAGGAGGGGCCTTGCAAGCACCATGTCTATAAGTTCCACATTTTCTGAAGTGCCTTGCTGGTCCGCTGCCAAAAGAGGTAAGCTGGGAGAAATGGCTTCCCTCTGTTCAGTGCTGGACTGAAGGGGCTGTGATTTGAACCCAGAACTCAGGTGAACAAACACAGATCTGAGTTGATGTCACTGTGGTGTAAGTGTGGCTTCACCAGCAGGTCCTGGGGTGGGCTCCACCCCATGTACCAGTGTGGGGAAGCATGAGGATCAAGCAGTCCATCACTGGCTCCCAGTCTGTCTAGGTGGATTGCAGCCTGGCAAGACACAGCTTAGTATGTTAGGCCTGCCTCCTAACCCTGGCTTGCATATGTGTGGTACCAGGCTGGCAAAAGTTGCTCAGTTCTCTGGGGACTTAAATCCTTCTGTTTTTACTTTGGCCATTACCCACTGTCATCCTCCACGTGGTGAGGTCCTTGTAGTGGATGCACCTAAAATTTGCAAAGGCCATTTGAACCAGGCAGGGTTTGGCTTGCATCGATTGAGATCTCATTCTGGGCACAGGCTAACCCCTGAGTGTTCACAGTCTCTTGGTGCCTTTGTGTGGAGCTCATATCACAGACCATTGCCATCCCCGGAGTTGCTGCACCCAGAGCCCCAGCCTGGGGCTGATGGGAAGGACCCTAGTCACCTGGGGTGTTTCCCAGATGTGATATTTTAAAGGCTGCTGAGTATGAGCCCTCCGTGGCTGGGCCCTGGCCAGCCCTCATCCTGTCCGCAGGCTCAGCACAGAGACGCTTGTTTTCGTGTGACGTCAGCTCCTCCGTATCCATGCCGCGTTTTAGTGTGTGCCTCAGCTGCCGGCTGTAGCTTCCCAGGGGAGCCGGGTACCACCCGGGCCTGGAGACATGAGGAGGCAGAGATGTGAGAGGCGGGGAGCAGGACAGTCAACCTTCTATTAGATGCCTGCTCTCCAGCAGTAACCCACCCTGCCTATTGTCGATCCGGAGACCCACCCAGCCCATTGTCGGTCCGGAGGCCAGGGGACGCAGCATCGGCTCCTTAAAGGGACGGAAGATGCCTCCTTGCGCGCCCACCTTCGGTAGAGCATAAAGAATTCCGTGCTGAAGAGGCAGCAGAGAAAGCCGGTGAGTAAGGCAGGACTCTCCTGTGGATTTTCCACCAGGCCCGAGGTGGTGGCGTTGCAGGCCTCGCGAATGCAGCGGCCGGGTCTGCGGAGCACAAGTCAGTGCTTTGGGTCTCATCTTGGCTCTGTCAGAGCCTGCGTGCTGCACAGATGTTCCAGCACGGTCGCGACTAGGGCAGGGATGCTGCCGCAGCCTCTCGCGGTGATGTCGGAGGAAAGCACACCGAGAGGCTGTTGTTGTTTTCCCCGGTGACAGATTTCCAGAAAAATAAGCCACAGCACAGCAGACTGAGCTGCCCGAGCAGCTGACTTGAATGTGAGTGAAGGAGACGTGCTGGAGGCCTGGGGTGGGGAGCTGCTGCAGAGGCCGTTGAGGCTCTCTCCTCACTTAGCCTAGCCCTGGGGAGCCTCTGCGATCTGGAGTGTTGCCGTGACTGGGCTTTTGCAGTCGTGAGTCTGTGTCGTGGTCAGAGCAAACATGCATGTCTTTTTTACTCTGTGTTGCTGCAAGTGGATGGATCAATGGGACCACGATGATGAGGTCCGGGCTCCCGCCCGACACTCAAAACAGCCAGCACCTGTTTCCATGAACAAGTGCACCTCTGGCTTGTAGCCTGGCAGGGGCCAGCCTACCCTGCCTTTCTGAGCCGTGCCTTTGCACTGGCAACAGCCTCGTGTTGGAGTCTGGGTGGCACGAAAGGCTCTGACGTGCACGGCGTGCTCCGCCAGGGTCCTCGGATGTCGGCAGGCAGTGCGGCCTTGGCGCCCAGTTCTCTGTCCTGACATGGTTGGAGGTAGATTTAGACGGGTCTGAGGGCTGTACAGGATTGAGGGCGAGGGGTATGCATGGGGGTGGGAGATGTTTTTCTGACGACCATTTTGCAAGGCTTTTCTTTTTAAACAACAAAAACAACTACCAGCTTCCTCTACCAAGCCCGGCAGGGCCTTGGAGCCTGGAGAACCAGGTTACCCAAAGGTAGCTGCCCCTTATTTGGAAGGTGCAGAGGTGCTGGCAAAGACACCCCCTCCCTGGAGGGGGGTTCAGTAAAGAGTGCCCTTCCCCCAGGCATGGGGTGCTGCTTGCAGCCAGAATGGGTCTCAAGGGTGGCTTGTTTGTTTTGGGTCCTTGAATTATGGAATTATGTGAGATCAGTTAGCAGGGGTGTTTGCTTGCACAAGTGCCTACTAGGGAGGAGAAATGAGCTGTGTCACAGTTTCTCTGGGCTGTATAAGGTGCCATGGCCTCTTTCCATTTGTGAGAGACCGCTTGCTTGCGGTGCACAGCTAACTTGAACCCTTAGAAAGTGGACACACAGCCAGGGTCTCCAAAGCTGGTAACTGGGTCTTGAGATCTTCCTGGTGGGACAGAGCCAGGGTCAGTGGACAGCCTCCAGGAGCCAACAGGCCCTCCCCCACGAAGGCATCCCTCATAGCTGCTGGCAGAACACAGAATGGGTCATGGCTGCTGCATGTTACCTGTTTTTGTGTCTTGGCCAAGTCTGCATAGAGACCTCCTCCTCGTCTAAGCTGAATCAGCTTCCAGTGGGCTCCTCCCGCGTCTTTGTAAAGTTCAGAGGCACCAGTAATTATGTAAGGAGTTAGCTGTGAGCTCTGTTCTTGCCTCCCAGACTTCACTCCTGAGCCTCAGGCTGCTGCCTTGCAGTACTTCTCCGGGCTGCCTGCCTGCCTGCCATTCCTCGCTCTGTCAGATCATGCAGGTCCAAGTGTCTGGGTACCCTAGAGCCCCTTTAACAGTTCGTGCCAGGAGCTTCAAGCAGGTTCCCTGGTGGTCCACACCTCCAGCTAGGATGCAGGAACCTTTGGGGTTGGCTGTGGGGCCAGTGAGCGTTCTTGGAAGTTTTCCCATATGCGTTGTCTGATCTCTGATTTGTATGTAGAGTGTTCTGGTCTGACCATTAGAACTGTCCAGGGGGTTGTGCTCTGCACTGCCGAGAGTCTTAACACAGAGTGGTTGTTTCCTTTGCTGACCTGGATTGGTTGTGAGGTGTCGTACTGAGGAACGACCATCTTGGTGAGGGACACACCTCTGAGTGGACTGTTTTGTGAGGAGACACCTCAAAAACCCAGAATATTTCATTTTTGAACTTGTCCCTTGGTACCCCTAACCCTCGGTCCTACGCCATCCTGCTCACTTACTGTCTCCTGCAATCCATGGCCACAGGGCCTTTGCTTACACTGTGTCCTCCCTAATCGGCAGGGGAAATGGTGCTGCGGCCATAGTTACCACAGATTTACTTCCTAGGAAGGCCAGGCACCCCAGGAGCCCAGCCCTCGGCTAAGAGGTCAAGCCGGGAGCACGCTCAATGTGTGTTGCTTTAAGAAGGTTCAGAAGAGCCTTGTCCAAAGTAGGCTGTCTCAGTTCCCACTTGCCCTGTTCAGATCCAGAGACAGCCCGGCATCCCCCTGCCCCAGTGTGTTTATTTTTAGGACACCCTAAATACGTGGAGTAGGGCACCTCATTACGACAGGCTGCCTCTCTGTTTCTGTCTCCGAGACCTCTGTGCAGAGTCTGCCAGATTCGGCCCCCCTCCCCCCAGGTAGTCACGAACAGAGAGACAAGTGTGCGGCACCGTGAGACGGTCTCCAGCGTGACAGGAATCTGTTTGTTGCCACACCTCGACGGGAGTCTGCCTCAGTTTCCATCTGGTTCTTGGGGTTTATGTTGTTTTTACAGCGTTGGGGTTTGGCTGTGATTGATCTCATGGGTGCGTCTGTGGCATGTGTGTCTGTGGAGACCAGAGGCAACATCAGTTGTCTTCACTTCTCGCCTCATCTTTTGAGAGGCCTCTTGCCGACCGTAGACTGGCTGGCCAGAGCAATCTGTGGGCCTGCCTGCCTTCCCCCTCCTGAGCACCGGGCTCATCTCAGACCTGGCTTTTTATGTGGGTGCTGGGAATCCAAACTCGTGCTTCCACGGCAAGTCCTTCACTGAGTCATCTCCTTTCTAAATGTCTCTTTTGTTGGAGGTTCTAAAAAGTCTGGTTTCCAGTAAGACGGAGCCACCGAATGTTGGCAGGCAAGGAAGGATCTGTACAAGCTGCCGGCGCCTAACCGTAGCCGCCCTGGTCACTGGCCCTGGACTGCTGCCTCGATTTGCTCTTCAGTGAAATGGGAGCGTTAAAAAGCGCGAATTGAGGTCTCGATCAGCAGAGCCTATGTCTTGTCCTGGTCAGGAAGCTGCTTCGTCAAATGCTCATTTATAAACTCAAGAGTGTGTATTTAAGGTTGTTGTTGTTGTTGCCGCTGTCATTTTTAAAAAGAAAGAATCTCACTGTGTAGTTCTGGACTGTCTACTCTGTGTGTAGACCAGGCCTCAGACTCAGTTCTGCCTCCTGAGTGCTGGGATTAAAGGCCTGGATCACCACGCCCGCCTATAACTAAATGTTTATGTTGAGCTTTGTGTATTTCTGTTTTACTGTGCAGCTAGAAAGGGACTGGACCTCGTTTCCCTCAGCCTAGCCTCAACCTCAACCCTTAATTCTTCTTGGGGTCATTTCCACGATGTCGGCGTCTTTTTAACGTTTACCTCCAAGTGCCTGTGTAACACCTCGGTGCAGTTATTTATATAGACTTGCAAATCTAAGTTGGTTCTCATTTCTTTCTCCCTCTGGACCTGTCAGTTCAGCTCTGTCCTCCCAACAGATGCAGTGCCCAAAGAGGTCAGAAGAGGGCATAGGATCCCCTGAGGTTACAGTCACGGACAGTTGCTAGCAATCACGTAGGTGCTGGGAGCAAACCCAGGTCTGCAAGAGCAGCAAATGCTCTCACATCACTCCAGTCTCTGCATTTACCGTGGAATCACCATGCTGTTAGCAACAGTCACTTTCCCAGTTTTACAAAACTCTGTTTTCCCTGGAGCGATTCCTGATTTTTGTCTTTCGGTTTTATCCTGTTTTTATTGGTTTGGTCATGCATTCCAGGTTGGGCCGGAACTGGATATGTGGTCATAAAGTTGAGCTTTGGATCCTCCTGCCTCAGTCTCTACCAGCTGAACTGTATCCCTAGCTTCTCTCAGTTAAAAAAATTTTTTTTTAATTTATTATTATTGTGTATGGGAGAGAGAGGTGCACATGTGTACACATGTGTGCTGTGCATATGTTTAGGACATCCTTTTATTATTGTGTGAGAGAGAGGATGTATATGAGGTGCACATGTGTACACATGTGTGCTGTGCATATGTTCAGGACATCCTTTATTGTGTGTAAGAGAGAGGATCTATATGATGTATACACACAAACACATGTGCATGTACACATGTGTGCTGTGCATATGTGCAGGATATCCTTTATTTATTATTATTGTGTGTGAGAGAGGATGTATATGGTGTACACATGTGAACATGTACATGTGCACATGTGTGCTGTGCATATGTGCAGGACATTCTTTTGTGTGTGAGAAAGGATGTATATGTACATACGTGTATACATGTATGCCTTGCATATGTGCAGGACATCCTTTTATTATTATTCTGTGTGAAAGAGGATGTATATGATGTACACATGTGAACATGTACATGTACACATGTGTGCTGTGTATATGTGCAGGACATCTTTTTGTGTGTGAGAGGATGTATATGTACATACATGTACACATGTATGCCTTGCTTATGTGCAGGAGATCCTTTATTATTGTGTGTGAGAGAGAGGAGGTATATGATGTACACACTTGAACACGAAGATGTATGCATGTGTGTTGTACATTCCTTTTTCAAACTCACGTGGCTAGCCTTGTGCAGCAACCCACTGAAGCACCTCACCAGACGTCTCTAGCGTTTTTGAGAAGTTCTGTCTTCCCTCTGTGCCTCTTTTGGACGGTGACACTCGCCTCGTGCATGTTTCAGGACCTCTGAGCCCAACCTAGAAATGGTGCCACCTCCTCTGCTGGTCCTCTTGGTCCAACCCATCTGCTTTTCCTTTTTGGTATAACTTATGGTTGAGATCCATTCCAGAGACCCAGGAAGGAGGACGTGGGTGGCAAAGTTTTAACTTCTCAGAAGTTCTCTTGCTGTAACAGCACCTACGGTGTCAGTTCACAAAGGTATAAAGTACATTTATGCAGACCTCACATTAGTCTGGCTTCTAGTGTGATTCAGAAGCCAAATATTTAGGCATGTGTGTGTGTGTGTGTGTATGCGTGTGTGCATGTATGCGTGTGTGCGTGTGTGCATGTGTGCATGCATGCCTGTGTATATGTGTGTGTGCATGCATGAGTGTGTATGTATTCATGTGTGTATGCATGCATATGTTCGTCTGTATGTGCATGTGTATGTGTTTCTCTCCAAGGACTTTTGTATCTTTTTACTTGTCTGTGTGTTCTTAAGTTTCCTAGTGATGGCCCTTGATGCAGGGCACTTATTTAGGTCTATCCTACTAGCAGCTTTAAAGGTGGACACATATGTTGTTTGGATGTGGGGAGCTTCATAGTTAGGTTTTCTTGCATGACTGATTTCCTTTCCACTCTCTCTTTGGAGGTCCCCTCTGGTCTTTGTTTGGTCCTCCAGGACAGTCCTTCAGTCTTCCCTGTCTCCTATCTCTGTGTCTCATTTTTCCATATGTCCCAGGGTCTTCTTGTCCAAACCATCCCTTAAATCCTTAAGTATCATCCCATCCCCTCCTCAGGTATTTTTATAATCTAATGAGCTTCTACATATTATATATGTATATGTATTACTCTACATACGTATAATTTGATATTCTATTATATACATACATATAATATTTAACATATATTCTATATAATAACATGTATACACATACATGCATACATGTATATATCTAAGGCTGCCCTGGTACTTGCTATGTAGGCCATGCTGGCCTCACACTTTAAGTAGTCCTCTGGCCTCGGTCTCCTAAATGCTGGGATTATGACCTTTGCTGCCACTCCTAGTCCCTTCTTACCTTTTAACTTTTGAAAGATCTTCGCTGTTCTCCAATCTTCCTTTTAAAAACTATGCCCATCTCTTGGACTGGAGAGATTCAGTTGGTAAAGGGCTGGGTTTGCTTGCAGCTGTCCTGAGTTCAATCCCCAAGACCCTGTAAGGCTGAGGTGACCCCGTAAGGCTAAGGTAACACAGCACATCCATAACAGCAGTATTTGGGAGCTGGAGGGTCAAGACCCCATGCTACAGCCAGCTCTGGCTCTCCTTGGTAGAGACAGTTCCTCAGATGGCCTGTGTCTCTGATGTCCTGTGAGAATTAGAAGGTGCTGGCTCACTTGGGTTAGGCTGGCACTTTCTCACATAGTCTGCTCAGGGTTTGGGAAGGAAGATTGTCGAAATGAAGGCCGCCTCTCTTGCCCCCTCATGGTCACCTCAGACTGTCCAGCATCCAGCCAGCTCAGTCCTGCTGACATCCATCGCCTGGCTGATGTCTCCCCACCAAGAGGTGACCCTCTGTTCCTTGCCCATTTAAGAGGAGGATGTTCGTTCAGCCACTCACAGGGTGGGTGTCACTGTCCCACCTAAGAGCGAAGGTGCTACCCAAATGGTACCGAGTCCTTTGTGAGAACCTCATCTTTTCTCCCACTTATGGATTTGCTGGATCTCCCTCCTGTCAGAGTGTCTTAGTGACTGTCTTAGAGTCATCGTCTTGTTCTCCTGCATGGGTGACTTGGCCTGAGCTTTGGAGCTCCTTCAGGTCTGCTCTGCAGGATGGTGACAGAGAGCCAGGAGGACATGGATCCCTGGCTGGTGTGGCGACTTTGATGAGAACGGCCCCATAGCTCGTACGTTTGAATGCTTGGTCCCCATTTGGTGGAATTGTTTGGAAAACTTCGGATGTATGTCACTGGAGACAGTCTTTAAGGTTTCAAGAGACTTAGTCCATTCCCAATGTGTGTGTGTGCGCTCCCCCCCCCACACACACACACAGATAGCCTCTCGGCTCTTCCACAATGACATTGCTGCCACTTGTCCTATCTGACCTGGGTGCCCTTTTCCTTCTGAAGGCTTTGGGTCTCTGGCCCTTCTGAGTCCTTCAAGACAGACCTGATAAAACTCAACCTTGGAGCTGCCGTTCAACTCTTAAGCCAAAAGGCGACAGAAAAAAGAAAGTATATGACTTTGAGCAGGGACCCTAATTAATCATTTTGTAAACATACTTGATTAAGGTCACACCTGGTACATGTTCAGCATAGACTCTCTGAGTGGGGCCGTGGGGGTGGGGGAGTCAGAAGTTGTGCTTGCCAGGCAGACTTCAGGCTGTGCACACAGAGGGACTTATAAGAGCGAGTAACCCACCTAGGATTGGGCCTCACCGCAGGGTCCCTATTGGAGGAGGAGGCCCTTGGGATGCCGGCTGGGTGATAGGCTAACCTTAGGTAGCTCCTTTGGTTTTCCTCTTTGGTCTTAGTTGGTTTTAAGGGGAAGCTGCTTTCTAGCTGCCGTGTTAGTAAGTCAGTTTTTTTTTTTTTTTTTTTTTTTTTTTTTTTTTTTTTTTTTTTTTTTTTTGGTTCTTTTTTTTCGGAGCTGGGGATCGAACCCAGGGCCTTGCGCTTCCTAGGCAAGCGCTCTACCACTGAGCTAAATCCCCAACCCCAGTAAGTCAGTTTTAAATTCCTCAGGACCAGCTTTCCGTGGTGTACTCTCTCCTGTGTCACTGGCCCCCTGTGTCCCCTCAAAAATCTTCATAGTCTTTGACCACATTTTAGGCCCCTTTGAAATTACAACAAGCCCTCAATTCTAGTGGGCTTGTAGGTGTAAGGCCTAGTGTGAGCCTCCTGTACTGTCCCTTCAGGGTTTCTGGAAGAAGGTGATGGTAGTGGGAGGACAGGTTTCTGTATTGCCACATACCAGGGTCCCTAGATTTGTGTCTTTGTCCCCTCTCTGTGATCTCCAGCTCCTAGCTGTTGAGCTCACTGTTGGTATTAGACTGATAACATGACCACCAGGTACACTCTCTGCAGTTCTAAAAGTTTAAACTGAGCCCGGCGTCGGTGGTACACCCCTAGGATCCCAGCAATTGAAAGGATCAAAAGTTCAAGGCTTGCTGGGAGTTAGGGGGAAGTGGGGTGTGGCACACGCCTTTAATCCTAGCACTCAAAAGGCAGAAACTGGTGGATCTCTTGCAGGCAGAGCAAGTTTCAGGACAGCCAGGGCCACACAGAGAAATCCTGACTCAGAAAAACAAAACAAAAGTTCAAGGCTACCCTGCGTTATGTAGGAAGAAAGAAGAGAAAGAAACGTCGAATAAAAAGTGTTTTCATTTATCCATTTTTTTTTTTTTAAACGTAACCTAGGATTGGAGAGATGGCTCAGTGGCTAAAAGGACACGGGTACAGTGGCCAGTACCCATGGGGTAGCTCATGTCCTCCATTAATTTGCTCTCTGGGAATCGGATGTCATCTTTCCTCTTTGGACACCGGGCAGATGTAATACGTAAAGTAAGTCCCTTTTTAAAAGAAAATCCACTATAAATTTATATGAATAATGTTACTGAATGGAATCTACTTTTTATTCATTAATTTTTATAGTGCACAAGCCTGGAGTTCTGGCATGCACCCTACCACTGAATTCTGCCCCGGCTCTTTTGGAATTTATTTGAGACGGTGTTTTGCTAAGTCACCTAGGCTGACATTGAATTCTGGGTCCTCCTACTTCAACCCTAACAGTAGCTGAGATTACAAGTCTTTGCTACCAGGCCTGGCTGTACAATTATTTTCAAGCACACGCACTATACACACACAAACACACACACACACACACACACACACACACACACACACACACACAATGACAGTGCGGTCAATGTTTTATATCTGCCTCAGTAGGAGACAGCTGGATTCGTGTACCTGCCTCTGCGTTCAGTCCGCTTCAGAATACTGGTTTTGGTTGAAGCCGTGAACAGAACTAGTACGAGAAGCAGCTCAGACTATTTTTATTTTAACCCTGGGTAAATGTGGATATTCTTTAGTGTTTCTCTAAAACCTGCCTATTGGTCGGTTCCTGTAGGCTAAATTCAGTGTTGAGGTGATTTCTTACCTTACGGTAGGGCCCAGGGCTCAGTCTTCCCATTTGAATAGTCCTGTTGGTCTGGGAAGGTGGCACCCTCAGTGGGCCTCACCAGTTCTAGCCGTGCCACAGAGGATCCCCGATACTCTCATGAGAGGGTCCCTTCCATTGTCCTGCTCCCTGGAGAAGTGGGTGTCAAGGCTCCCTCACTGAATCTTACCAACCTAAGGGTCCCCAGACCTTGCTGGGCTTAGCTAGTCTCTGCCCAGCATCTCCCCACACATGCCTAGCCACAGACGTGCTAGCCTGTGTCAGGGGCCTGCGGTTCTATACATGGCCAACTGAGCCCTGGGGACTGTGGATGAACAAGGTCACAATGCCATTTAGGGTCCTTTGTCCCTGGGCCTCTTCTCACCCAGGCTACCCAGGTCTGTGTCTGTGTGGCTGGACTCTTATCAGGTAGGTTGTAAGTGGGGGGTCCCCAGTCCTCTGGGCTAGGAGTCTCAATGAATTCAAGCTAGGCCTTGAGGCAGGAACAGCTGGGTACCGTGTCCAAGCCTGCAGCCAATGAACCTGCCGTAACCACAGGCTGTAGAGTTTGTATCCCTTGGAAAACTCTGGCAAAAATCTATCAGGTGCATTTTCAAATTTTTCGCATGCTCATTTAAAGAGATCACGTGGATGTGGAATGCAGATGCAGTCTGCCCCTCAGGGATGTGGACACCACACTGAGCAGCTGTCCTGCCTGGAGCCGTGCAAGGTGGCTCCATTGTGGTGCACTGCGTCTCAGAATCCAGGCTCAGGCCTCTTACCCGCCGTCCCACTGCCGGTCAGACAGAGTCTGGGATCAACTTCCATGCTTGGAACCCAAATAGCCTGCCACAGCACTTTATGTCTGCCCCTTTGCCAGTGCATACATGGTTTTGTTTGGTTTGCTTGTTCTTTTGCCTATATAGCCCAGACTGGCCCAGAATTCCAAAGCCCACCAAGCACTCAGATCACAGGCTCTAGTCGTTGTGTGATAATATATATATGATATATATGTGTGTGTGTGTGTGTATATATATACGTGTGTGTGTGTGTGTGATATATATGTGTGTGATATATATGTGATATATATATATATATAATTTGTTATCTGTCTAGCTTCTTTTTCTAAAGTTTATTTTTATTTATTTATGTATATTGGTACACTGTAGCTGTCTTCAGACACACCAGAAGAGGGTGTCAGAAGAGGGTGTCAGATCCCGTTACAGATGGTTGTGAGCCACCATGTGGTTGCTGGAAATTGAACTCAGGACCTCTGGAAGAGTAGTCAGTGCTCTTAACCACCGAGCCACCTCTCCAGCCCCCTGTCTAGCTTCTTAAAGCCAACATGCACAGTGACTGTGTATCAGGCACATAGGGGACATCCACAGGAACAGATGGTAGGCAGCTACTCACCTGGTTCCCTCCCTCCTTGGTGGTGTCAGCCTTGTGGGGTGGGCTCTCCAAACTCTGCCTGGCTGCCATGGGCTGGCAGAGCAAAGGTATCTTTCTTGCCTTCACTTGTGTTCTGGTAACAGTGTCATTTAAAGGATCTGGACTTTCCTCCTTGTTAAAACTTAAAACTAAGTCAGGACTTCAAGTGCATGTGTTCTATACGTGGATATAGAACAGAAGACGGTAATTCCTGTGCCAAATAGGTTGGACTGATTATAAACACAGGCCACCAAACTTGCCTGTAAAAAAACAAGCAAAATCATTTCTAGAGATCTACTTGAGTTCTCGTGTTTACGAGACCAGCACTCTCCCGACTGAGCCATCTGGAGTTTTTCTTTTAATTTTCCACATATGAGTGTTTGCCCACATGTATGTGTGCAAACCACATGTGTACCTGGTATCTTCAGGGCACAGGGAATTGGAGTTCCTGGAGGTTATGGGCTGCCATGTGGGTGCTAGGAACCAAATCCTCTCCAAGATCAACAAGTGCTCTTAACTGCTGAGTCATCTCTTTAAGCCCCCAATGATTTTCTTGAAGTTGAAATTTGTTACACTCCACACCTGTCATCAATTAATAATTCTTAATTAATTTGTGCACGTGTTGGGGGTCTGTGCGTGCATGTTCGTGTGTTCGCCTATGAAGATGGGAGAACAACTTTCAGGAATTGGTTCTCATCTTCCACCACGTGCGGATCCAGGAATGGAATTCAGGTTGTCAGTTTGTGACAGGTGCCTTTACCCACTGAGCTATCCCACCTGCCTGTTAATCATTTTGAGGCATTAATTTTGCCACACTTACCCGGGAGGAGCTCCCTTTACGGCCCACGTGCTTTGGCGTGGGTTTCTCTGTTTTCTGACATGGTGATAACCTTGCGCTTGCCTGCTCCAGCCTGGAATGAGCCTTATCTCTGAGGCACCTGGCTTTCCTCTGCTGGTGGTGGAAAAGGACATTTAGAAGCTCTCCCAAGAGTTACTCGACACTGGGCCCTGTGGGGCTGTGGGTTGGAGCTGAGCTGAGTCTTGAGGCTTTCACTGTCTTCTCCATCCTGTGCCGGACCATGGTTCCCCAGCCCAGTTCCTCCCCACTTTGCTTTAATCTCCCAGCTCAGCCACTGTCACATCCACTCTGGTGCTCTGGCTCCAAAGGCAGACACAGACATTTGGAGTCGCCTCACCACCGTGTACAGACCCGAGTTCATTCACGGGGCTCTGGCCTGGGCATACTCCTTGATGTGCTTGCCCGCAGGGTGGTCTGCCTCAGGTACCATGGACAGCTGGGTTCATTCATCTGTCTGCGTTTCTTTTAGTTGTTTCTCCATTCTTATTTATTTGGGGACTGTGTATATCATTAACATGATTTTAAAAGTGAAAATGTTATTATACTAAAAATTTGTATTTTATTTAATTTGAGCCCATGTATGCCCAGTTTGATTATTAGTTTTTTTAGCTAATCCTTCCTGAGAGAAGTCACACACACACACACACACACACACACACACACACACACGTTGTTTTGACCTTTTCTGTAAAATATTGCCTAGTGTTTATTCTTTTTCTTTTAAAGATTTATTTATTTTATGTATGAGTACACTGTCATTATCTTCAGACACACCAGAAGGGGGCATCGGATCCCATTACAGATGGTTGTGAGCCACCATGTGGTTGCTGGGAATTGAACTCAGGACCTCTGGAAGAGCAGTCAGTGCTCTTAACCACTGAGCCATCTCTCCAGCAGCCTGCCTAGTGTTTATTCTTGTCTGTCTTTTACTTTCTCTCATCTACTTAAAAAGTTGTAGTTGTGTTTATTTATTTGTATCGGTGTGCATGCCACAATGTGCCTGTGAAGGTCAGAGGGCAGCTTGCAGGACTTGGCTTTCTCCTTCCACCCTGCGAGTGTTGGGAATCAAAACTCACACCCTCAGGCCTGGCAGCCTTTACCCATTGAGCCATCTCATCTGCCTGTAATAATAATTTGTTGTTGTTGTTGTTGTTGTTATTGTTAACTTTGTATATATTTAGGATGAATGAGAACAAAATTAAGAATAATAACATTTAAATACCAACAAGATCCACTGTCTCACTGTCTTACTTAAGGGTTTCTACTGGTCTGGTGAAACACCATGAACAAAAAGCAGGTTGGGGAAGAAAAGGTTTGCTTGACTTACACTTCCACATTACTGTTCATCCTTAAAGGAAGGCAGGACAGGAACCCACACGGGGGGAGGGGGGATCCCAGAGGCAGGAGCTGATGCAGAGGCCATGGAGGGGTGCTGCTTACTGGCTTGCTCCCCTGGCTTGCTCAGCCTGCTTTCTTATAGAACCCGGGACCACAGCCCAGGGATGACCCTGCCCACAGTGGGCTGGGCCCTCCCCTCTTGATCACTAGGTGAGAAAATGGGCCCTCCCCTGTCCATCACTAATTGAGAAAATGCCTTATAGCTGGATCTCATGGAGGCATTTCCTCAGCTGAGGCTTCTTCCTCTCTGATGACTCTAGTGTGTGTCACGTTGACACGTAAAACTAACCAGAACATTTACTGTAATCCAGGAGATGCTTTAATTAGGCCTCTGGCTTATTGTCTGATTGCAATACTTCCCCCCAATATTTTTGATTTTACTGTCAAATGATTTCATTTTTACTCAACTGACAGTTTTTCAATATTTTCCCTTGTAAAGTCTCCAGAGAGTTTAGCCTTTTAAAAATAATTGAATACATGAAATGGAAAAAAAAAAAAACCTTAGGACTATTTAGAAAATCTTTTCATACTAGGCATAGCGGTGCGTTCTCTTAGGAAAGTGAGACAGGAGGATCAGGAATTCAGGGCCTGCTTAGTCAGCGCTCAGCAAAACAGCTAATGCTTCAAAAAAAAAAAAGAAGGTGTTTAAGATGAGCCAGTACTCGAGAAGTCTCAAAATACCCTACATTCCTGTGGATCTCCAGTGAAGAAAATGAGTGAGATTCTCCCAAAGCGTGAGGGGCTGTGGAGAATGCTCCCTCTGTGAGGAAGGCGCTTGAGGGGAAGCGTAGGACTTGAGTTTGTTTCTCAGAGCCTACATTCAGAAAATAAAATAAAATAAAATAAAATAAAACTGGGCTTGCTTGGTGGCACACCATCACCCAGTACCGGAGAGGCCCAGATAGGAGAATCCTCAGGTCTCATTGGCCAGCCTGTGTAGCCCAGTTGGTGACCCCCAAGTCCCAGTGAAAGACCCTGTCTCAAAAAAACAAACAACAAAAAACAAAAAACAGGCAGGGGTTGGGGCAGGGGGCAGCTCCTGAGGAATGCTGCCCAAAGCTGACCTCAGGTCTCCAGATACATGAGCACACATGCACATCCGAACACACATGATCATGAACACGTACACATACATACACATACAAAGAGTGAGACTTTCCCCTCCCTCCAGATTTGAAAATAATCCTAAAGTTTTATATCACACGATAATACCAGCCATTATAAAGGTTGGAGAATGGGAAGTTTTGTTTTGTTTTTGAGACAGGGTCTTACCGTGTAGCCCATACTGGCCTGGAACTCACAACTCTCCTGTCTCAGCCTCAAGTGTACTGGGATTAGGTATATGCCATCATTTCCAGCTCTTTTTCATTTCTTTTTTGGTGTGTGTGTGTGTGTGTGTGTGTGTGTGTGGTTTTGCATGTATGTGTGGGCGTGCCCACATGTGTGCACATGCATGTAGGAGGCCAAAAAAGTCATCCTCTCTTTTGCACTTTGTTCGTCTTAAACCCAGGACTCACTCGCCAGCCAGCTGGCTCAGGAGAATCCCATCTCTGCCTTCCAGAGACTGGACTTATAGATGTCTGCTGTGCCTGTCCAGTGTTCATGTGGGTTTCTGGGATCTAAACTTCAGTCTTCCTGCTAGGTCAGCCACTTAACTACTAAGCCGTAACTCCAGCTCCTCTTGATTTCTTGATAGAACCCTGGGGTCTTGTACATGCCAGGCAAGTGCTCCTAACCCTAAGCTGCACCCTGGCCCCTCATCTAGTTTTAAACAAAGGGGGTTTTTATAAAAATCAGAATACAGGACGGGTTTGAAGTGTCACCGTGTAGGGGGCAAAGACTGGTCCCGCTGATGGTTGGGACTGTGGCAACTCCCCGCACCAGGTCAGTGTGTTGCCCTATGTCCCGAGACACCGGCTGAGACGCCAGGTAGTTCATGTGGCTTGTTACCCTGTTCACAAAACCTGCGTTCTGGTGGTTTTTAATGATGCCTTATTTTTCGCCTTTATTATTTTGTTCTCATACATCCTTCTGTAAAAGTTGGTGTCAAATTGCCAAGAAAACTATCTCAAGATACCTGAGCGACAGGTGAATGTGCCACCCATAAAAACCTGTTATTTAAAAAACAAAATACAGTCTGGGTAGGTTTGTTTTGTTTTGTTTTGTTTTCTGAAACAGCCTCTTAAGAGAACGTACTACTTTTTGCTTCTGCTTTAAAGGGCAGACCCACTACACAAAGCAGAGCTGGGGCCCCCTTCACTCTGAGAACCTGCATTGAGCATTGTGGTGATGGTGCTGTTGGTCTGACCCCTCAGTACTTGCATCTCAGGAAGGAGCGGCCTTGAGGCCAGGGGATGCTGGAGATGGGCGTGAGGGGCAGGCTGCTTGGTGACTGGCACGTGTTGGCTGCCTGGATGCTTGGCTGAAAGGAATCCTTTGTTCTGACAGTAGTGGTATCAGCTCTGAATAGTGCTTTCTCTTTGCTGTGTGCAGAGGGGGTTCAGGGCTTTGAGCTTGGAGTGGTGGCTCCACGGACCTCTGCTTCTGCAGCCTTAGGAAGAAGCTCACTTTGCTGGCTCCTTAGCCAGTAGGCTCAGGTACTTCCCTCTCCTCGGGTCACCTGCCCCTGCAGTGGATCCTGTATCAAGGAAGACCAGGCTCTGTTCTTCTCATGTCCACAGCGTTTAGTCAAGACAAAGTTGGGGCTCTCCCCTTTTGCCTTTCCCTTTTGCTTGGACCGCGACTGCAGTGGACCTCCATCCTGCCCTATCTACTCTTCCTCTAGAGTCTTCTCAAAGACCTTGTTCTCCAGGCCTTTCTCTGTGAAGTCTCACCCTAGTGTGCCCTCCACCCCCACCCCATAAAGGCTTTTCTTTCTTTTTTAAATTTTTTCAACCTTCTATGAGTACACTGTTGCAGTCTTCAGACAGGGCAGAAAAGGACATCAGATCCCATTACAGATGGTTGTGAGCCACCATTGCTGGGAATTGAACTCAGGACCTCTGGAGGAGCAGTCAGTGCTCCTAACCACTGAGCCATCTCTCCAGCCTTCCCATAAAGGATTTTCAAGGATGGGATCCATCTGCTTTTACCTTGGTCCTTAGATCTAAAAGTCCATGCCTGGAATCCCCCACAACAACCCCTCCCCAACCTCCCTATTTTGGGCTAAACATCCTTCAAGGATGTCATTCTACTGAGTGGTAGCTTACCCATGCCTCCCAGAGGCTCCAGAGCTGGGTCTGCCAGCATGGGGTGAGCCTCACCTTCTTGTCGGTGATACATGGCAGTATCACCCTCCCTCCAACCCCGCTTTTTTGTTTTGTGTTTTGAGACAGGTTTCTTCTGTATTGACTTGTCTGTCCTGGAACTCACTCTGTCAGCCAGGCTGGCCTCAATCGCTCAGAGATCCACCTCCTTCTGCCTCCCGAGTGTAAGAAGTGTTAGCCACCGCTGCCCGAGAAAGGGCTTTTATTTTTTATTTTTTTTATTTTTTTATTTTTTTCGGAGCTGGGGACCGAACCCAGGGCCTTGCGCTTGCTAGGCAAACGCTCTACCACTGAGCTAAATCCCCAACCCCGAGAAAGGGCTTTTATATTTGCATTTTAAAATTGTAAAATCACTATGTGCTGATTACACACAATCTGAAAGGCACGCCAGAATATTAGAAGAAAATTAAAAATTGCCCTTCCCAGTACTCTCTGGAGCATACCTAAGAGAACATCTGTAGTTATTCATTTAAAGAGAACACTAGCGGTACAATGTTCGTTAAACCTCCTAGTTATTGGTCCTGAGTCCTTGGTGAGGGCCCCAAATCCTTCTAAGACTTGAGACTGTCCAGAGGACCTCGCTCAGTGGTAGAGCACTTGCCCCGCATAAACCAGACCCTGGCCCTGGCCCTGGCCCTGGCCCTGGCCCCTACCGAAAAGTGAGAAAATGAAACCAACCCATATAAGTGGTTAAGTTGTCAGCTGGGAAGCAGACTAACTGTTGTGTGCTTACCCATCTCTGCTGATCCTGCGTCCTGCCCAGGCTGGAGGGTATAACCAGGATCCTGAGTAGGTTCTGATGGCCTCAGGAAGTTGCCATGTGTGGTGGTTTGCATAAGGTGTCCCAGTGGTCTCAGGCATTTGAATATCCTGAACTGGTGGCACTGTTCAGGGGGGTTTAGGAGGTGTGGCTTTGCTCAGGGAGTACGTCGCTGGGGTGGGCTTTGAGCTTTGAGACGCAGACCATTCCCATTTGCGCTCTGCTTCCTGCTTGCAATCCAGGAAGTCAGTTTCCCCCTCGCACTCTGCCTGTCCTGCCTCTGCCATCACGGACTCTTCCACAGACTCTGGCCCTCTTGAATAGATCCTATAAGCTGCCCTGGCCATGGTGTTTGTCACGGCAACAGAGAAATAGAGCACCACACCATTCCATTTCCTTATTAGACTTTGTAACAAAGGTGTCTTGAGTATCACTGGCCACCCACCTTCCCAGCAACGCCTACTATGTATAGACTTATTCCCATTGGTGGTCATTCCAGGTCCTGCATTCTCACCTTAACGACATCCGGTCATTCCACCTAATCCCTGTGACCATCCCCTTGGTGAATACTGGAGCCAGGGGAAGGATTTTAGCAAAGTGACCTCACTCTTTTCCTGGTTTCTCCGTGTGTAGACTGTATGGACCCCGGAGACCAGGAAGGGCAGTTGGAGGGTGGCTAAGAAGACTGGATGCTAAAGGGTTAACTGTATGTTTCCCATATGGTCTTTGGGGACAGTAGCTAAGGAGTCTGGCCTGTGGCAGGATCGCTAAGCAGACGACTGCCCAGGACAAATCTGAGTCTGGCACTCTAATGGGGGTATGTATGGGCCTGGGGAGTATGACTAACCCATCAGTGTGTTTGGTGTGTCGATGAGTGGGAGAGTGTGATAGAAGACTCTGGTCTAGCCATGTGCCTAGCCCAGTTTGTGCTGGATGGTGTGAGGAACTGGAGAACCAGTCGAGAAGCTCGATGGAAGTAGAAAAAGGGGAGGAGGCTGACCCCAGAGGCCACATTGGTGGGTGGGCAGGGGGCCACTGAGTCAGAGGGAGGTCAAGATGGCCTTCCGGTTTTATCATGGAGTGCCCAGTGTGGTGGTTGGATTGAGAATGGCCCCATAGGCTCATTTGTTTGAATCTTGTGTTTGAATACTTGGTCTCTCATGTGTAGGATTGTCTGGGAAGGATTTGGAGATGTGGCCTTATTGGAGGGGGTGTGACCCTATTTGAGAGGGTGTGGCCTTATTGGAGGGGGTGTGGCTTCGTGGTTTTTTTTTTTTTTTTTTTCTATTTTTCGGAGCTGGGGACCGAACCCAGGGCCTTGCGCCTGATAGGCAAGCGCTCTACCACTGAGCTAAATCCCCAACCCGTGGCTTCGTGTTTTTAAAGGCCCACACAATCACAGTTAGTGCTTCGCCTTGCACATGTGGATCAAATGCAAGCTCACAGCTTCTGCTCCAGCTCCATGCCTGCCTGTCTGCTGCTATATCCTTGCTGCCATGTTTATCACGGACCCTAACCCTTTAGATCCGTGAGCCCCAAATTAAATGCTTTCTTTATAAGTTGCCTTGGCCATATCGTCTTGTAACAGCTATAGAAAAGAAGGTAAGACCCTCCGCAGCGCCCATATCCACTCCTGCCTTTTCTGCCTCTGGTTCATACTGCTTAGAACAGGATCCAGGCTGGTGATGTCCTCCTCCCAGAAGGGGCCACAAAGGCCTCTGAAGCCATAAAAATTTGCACAGGTGAGAGAAACTGTACCAGCAGGATTGTGTTGCTAAAAAAAGAGGGCCAGTCCTCTACCTCTGGGAGAATGGGGGATTTACAAGGACCATTTGGGTTCATCGGAGGGTATTGGGGGACTAGGGAGACCACATTCAAAATCACAGGGCCTTGTGTGTGTTTACTGGGGCCTGCACTATCTGCCAGACAAGGTGGTAACTGGGAGTTGGCCTTCCACTGGTTGGGGGTTCAAAGCTCCCCATAGTCTTCCAGTATTCCTACGTTCCTTAGAGATGGTGCTTCTGTGCTTATGTCTGAGTGTAAAAGACCAGAGCTTGGTGGCAGCCTCAGAAGTCAACATGTTAAGCATAGCAATGCAGGTGAGTGTTCTGTTCTAAATTCGTCTTCTCTCTTAAGAGCAGCAGTTTTTAGCAAGTAGAGACTCTCAGCCAGTGAGTTCTGGGGTTCTTTCTCTCTTGTCTTCACGTTCCTAGGCACAGTTTTTCCCTTAAAGGTGGTGGTGACACTAGCTAGGGACTCAGTCCTTTCTGGGACTGTTGGGTGTTTGGAACCTGGAGTTAGGTCTGAGTGAAGATGTTCAGAGTGGACAGGGTGGGTGGTGAAGACCATGGGGACAGGGTTTGTCTGCAGGTATGTGTCTCCTCTGAGTGGACTACCAGAATAAAATACCACAGCTGGGCACTTAGAGATCGCAAACATTTCTTCAGGTCTGAAAGCTGGAAAGACCTTCAGGCTCAAGGTCAGGGCACTGGCAAATTGGGTGTCTGGTGAAGTCTGTTTCCTAAAGAGCAAGTGAGCTCCCTCAGGCCATTTTATAAGATGCCAATCCCTTCCTAAAGGCTCCATCATCCTGGTCTGCTCACCTTCGAGAGATCTTAAAACACTGTCACAGGGGTTAGGATTTGACACAGACTTCTGAAAGCTGCACATTGAGACACAGCACCAAGGCTGCAGGAAGGAAGAGGGATACACAGTCAGTGCCCAAGCCAGCAGAGGTTTGACCTTGTGCTTCAATTGCAACCAGAAGCCCAAAACCCCTTGGTACGGGCAGGGCCTTGAGCAAGACAATTCCTCTTTCCTTGACTTATAGATAGTTGTGTCTGTCTTCCTGTAAATTCAACTCATAACCTGGCCCTTGAGAGGTAGAATCTTGGTGAGAAACCCACCAGGTATCTGTCACATCTTTAATCTCAGCTGCCCTTAGGCCTTCGATTGTAGGTGGATCAAAACTTCCCGCCCTTCCCCAATGATGGAGTAGCTGACAATGTATAGTTACTCTGAGGTCTGGGTGGCAGGGCCTGTAGGGGGTCTGTTGGCCCTTACATCATCATGAGGGCCCTGCTTCCTAAAATCTCTTTTCCTCAGCCAGCACCTTTCCCTCCTAACGCTTCTCTGGACTGTCTCCCTCCACAGACTTCTCTGGACTGTCAGGAGTGGACTCTGCATCTCTGTTCTGGTTTTTGCAGAACTGAGGATGAGCACAGAACCTCACCCCTGTCAGGCAAGCTGCTCAGCCATTGGACACTCCCACCTAAAGCTGTGTCTTCTACAGCCCCATTTCCCACACCTGACCCCGGGTCTGTGGCTTTGCTCAGCTGATGTACTGTGGCCCTCAAGTTAGCAGAAGCATGTGGGAGCCAGAACCAGCCCAGAAAGGTTTGGCCGTTAAGGGTTCTGGTAATCCTGGCTGTGTGATTTGGTTGTTTTGGTTTAAGGGTCTGATTTATTGACTTTTTAGACTTCGTTGTATGCAAATATTCTAACCATAGTAAACAAACTCTCCACATTTCAGCTAGCAGTCTACTTTTCCTTTACACTGTGATCCAAGCAGATGACAGAGTCCACTCAGTAAATGTCATTCTTCGAGAGTAAAAGTGTACCTTCCCAGGGGTGTGTTGTAATCGAGACTTATCGTTTATGTTGGTTGTTCTGCTAATTGTGGGAAAAAAACACATAAATAAGGTCCGGAGAGGTGGCTCGGCAATTAAGAACACTTGCTTGGGGGCTGGGGATTTAGCTCAGTGGTAGAGCACTTACCTAGGAAGTGCAAGGCCCTGGGTTCGGTCCCCAGCTCCGAAAAAAAGAACCAAAAAAAAAAAAAAAAAGAACACTTGCTTGGCTCGCAACACCCATACTGATCAACTCACAGCCACCCTTAACCTCCAGCTTCAGGGAATCCAACACGGTGTTCTACCCTCCTCGAGTATCTGTGTACACATAGCACACACTCAGAGATACATAAATACTCATTAATAAAGCAAGATAAATTCTACAAAAGAAATACACATAATTTAAGACTGGTACAGGGTTATGACCAGGTTTTGTGTTATACAATCAATCTAGAATTTTTCATCCTACAAACCAAAATGGTCCAGTTAAGCAATAGCTCTCCTCACTCTGCCCTGGAGCCTCTGGTCCAGTTTGCGGACTAAACTGGCTTATTTCCCGTCAGGCTTTACATGGCGGGGCTGGTCCTTTTGTAGCTGCCTAATTTCAGTATAATGTCTGCAGGGCCTATTCAGTGTTGTGGCTTCTGTCAGAATTTCCTTCCTTCTTAAGGCTGAAGAGCAGTGCTTTGTGTGTGAGCATCATATTTTCTTTATCCGTTGATCTGTAAATAGACACTTGGGTTGCTTCCACCTCTTGGCTGCTGTGGATGGGGGTGTGTGTGCAATGGCTATTCAAGACCCCGTCTTCTAGTCTCTGACACATACGCCCAGAAGTGAAATTGCTGCATCACGCGGTAATTCTATTTTTGATTTTTTTTTTAAGGAGGTCTGCACCGTTCCCCACAGTGCTGTACTATTTGACATCTCTAGCCACAGTGCGCAAGAGTTCCAGTTTTCCCACATATTAGTTTATTGATTTAATGTTTATTTATTTGATCTAGGTAGGTGGTATATGGGTGTCTCAGCATGCATGTGGAGATCAAAGGGCAATTTGCAGGAGTCAGTTCTTTTTCTACTATGTAGATTCTGGGGCTTAAACCCTGGCCATCATTCTATCTTCTGACAATTTTGTTTTTTGAGTGGGGGTGTGAGATGCTGTATTTGTTTTTTTGGGTTTTTGTTTGTTTGTTTGTTTGTTTTTTGAAACTACAACACTGCTTCCTCAGGGTCTAGAATGCTACTACAAGTAAGAACCACTGAACCTGGCTAGGATGGATATATATATATATATATATATATATACATATATATATATATATATATATATATATATGAATGAACTAGAGAGATGGTTCAGTGGCTAGGGGCGCTGGCCGCTCTTCAGAGGACCTGAGTTCAATTCTCAGCACCCACATGGCAGCTCACAGCTGTCTGTAACCCCAAGATCAACACCCTCACATGGACATTCACTCAGGCAAGACACCAATGCACATAAAATAAAAACAATAAATTATTAAGAAATATTTTTAACTTTATGATGAAAATAGTAAAGCAGTAGCTGCAACTAACAAAACATGTACACAGGTAATTTTTGTATTATGAAAATTAACCTCTAAGAAAGAACAGTCTGTAGAGAAAAAGAGTGATGTCTTCACAGCTCTCGGGAACTACTGTGTCCTTGGGAGAAGTAGGTATCTGTCCTCGCTATCCTTGATGTGGCTGCAGTTTAGGCGTGAGATGGAAAAAATGTGTCAGTCCAGTCAGAAACAGCTGCTCTAGGGACTCCTGGTCCTCCTGCCTTCTTTGTAATGTGTATCCTGTATGTTCAGTTATTCCATGTGATCCTTCCTGATGCATAGTGTCACGTGAACAACCCCTCTATTCTGAGAGAGGTAATGAAAATAACCCCACAGTCCCATCGGGAGTCTGCAAGAGAAAACAGTGTAGCAAGGGGAGTCTGTGATACAGTGTAGCAAAGAGGGAGGTAGCCAGGTGGGTCATCAGAGTCCAAGATACCCCTGTGGGTTGGAGCAGCTGTTGAGCCTCTAATGTCCTGGGCCAGAGGCCTAGGAAGACCCGAGTCTCCCCTTCAGGGGTGCTATGGGGCCAGGGGATTGGAAAAGCTTCGTTTTGGGTTTTTTTGTTTTTTGTTTTTTTTCAGGACGTAAACTTAAAGCTTTGGGAGTGTTCTTCCAAGGTTTTAGCTGGTCTGTTTTTGTTTTTGTTTAAGGTACTTTTAAAAATGTAATTATTTTTTAAGCATTAAAGGAAGACTTATCTAGGAAGCCAGAGGCCTGTTCTCAGCGTGAGCAGACAGGACTGAGAGGGCAGGTGTGAGCAGTTAGATCCTCTTGTTCGGATTATCTGGAATGAGCAGGGTCATAACCCCTGGGAGTGGGAGAAGACTAAATGTGTCAGGATCAGGCGGGGGTTGGGGAGTGAGAGTGGGGACAGAGACGGGGTGAAATTTCATTTTCAGCAGCACCGTTAAAAACAGCCAGTACATTATACATAATGGGTCCCAGATCACTATCCCACACAGGGACAGACCTGGCACCAAGAAGCCTGGGGTCAGGCACCATGCAGTACTGCAGAAACATTGGTGAGGGATTATTTTAAGAAGGCAGAAGTGGGGTTGGGGATTTAGCTCAGTGGTAGAGCGCTTGCTTAGGAAGCGCAAGGCCCTGGGTTTGGTCCCCAGCTCCGAAAAAAAGAACCAAAAAAAAAAAAAAGAAGGCAGAAGGGAGTTGCAGTGCCTGCGAAGGGCTGCTTATAAGAGAACCTGCAACTGAGCCCCAAGACCCCTGAAAGGCCTGTCTGTCTGTCTGTCTCTCTCTCTCACACACACACACGCGCACGCGTGCACACACTCACATATACATTGTAGACATGGTAGACATGGCCTGAGAGGAAACACCACCCCATTTCTCTGGTGATCACACTGCACTCGACATCTTGGGTCTCCCTGGCCTCCGTCCTTAGCGGCCAGGTATGCCCAGCACTATGTAACATCCACAAGTCGTTCCCCTCAGTGTCCAGGCTTAGCTGCTGCCCTTGTCTTAGAGAATAGTGTACAGAGATTAGGGGGACACAGGAAGATGCAGGGCCTCCAGCACCTCAGAGGGATCCCAGCCTATCTAGTCTGTGAATAGAGATAGGTTGAGCCTGCCTGGATGAGGGAGGGGAGCAGGTAAGTCCAGATACAGATGCGAATGTTTGCTTTGAATGGATCGCAGACACACAGTGTGAGTGGCACAGCATGAGGGCCCAGGACAGAGGGTGGAAGTTGCTGGAAAACTGCACCTACATGGGCAGCACAGGCCGTGCGTGGGTGTGGGAAGAGGAGGAGGTACTGCCCCACTTGCTCTACACGTTCGTTTCTAAATCTGAGGTGCATGCAGCTCACTTCACAGCCCTCCCTCTCACCACTCACTCCTCTCAGATGTCTTTATAAGAGCCTATGACCACTGCTCAGTAAGAGCCCATGACCACTGCTCAGTAGCTGAGGATCAAATGCTCACCTTGGATCTGTGGGAGCCTCCACACCCCTCCTAGAAAGCAAGTTTCTCACTTGGAGCACAGGGTGACGAAAACAGGACCAAAGCCTGGTGCTTGCCTTTACCTCATACCTGACTTCTTTATCTTTAACTTACACATATGTAGAGTACCTCGAGAAGTTGGCTGTGGAGATCCGAACACCTAACCTAGCTTATGCCCCTTCAGGCTGAAGGCCCAGAGAGCAGTGGAGGCATATCACTGTCAGCTTTTGCAATCTTAGCTCTAAAAAAATTTCCAACGGTCTCTGGTCACCCTCCCAACCCCGCAGTCACGAGGAAGGACTGCCCCTGAGGTGAGAACAATTATCCATGATTCGATCTATGCCTGGAGCAGGAGACCATCTCACATGAGCTCCCCTCAAGCAACAAGAACTGCTCCATGCACACCTTGCAGAGTCAGAACCAAGATAATGATCAACCACACCATACCCCCACCAAAACAGCTTAATTATACATGTCTTTTGCCCCTGCCCTACTTAAACCTAAAGCTATGTCTGTGACCTGAAGGTGGACTTGAAGTCCCTGGACCCGTTTATCTGTTTCTTTCCCCAGTGTGCATTTTTATTAAATCTCCATTTACTTGTATCTGCACATGGCACACCGGGACAGCCCGCCATGCCTACCCAGCTGGGGCTCCCAAACCCCCAGCTTTTGCCTGGAACTCCAGTCAGATTTCTATTCTGCTGTCATTACTGGGCACACGAGGAAGAGTGTGACTTGTGATAGTGTTTGAGATGTGGACTCATGGGCCAGCTAGGCCCCAAGGCCCCCCGAGTAGGTGCCCAGATTCCCTAGTATCACTGCAACATCTACATGTCAGGTTCTTGTCTTGTAGCAAAACACCTCCAAAAAGCGACTGACAGAAGGACAGTGTACACTGGCTCACAGTTTAAGGAAACACTCTATCATACTCTGGAGGATATGGAGGCAGGGACCCGAGGCAGCTCGTCACATTGTATCCAGTCAGGAAACTGAGAGCCTCTGACAGCTGCCCCTCAGTTCCCTCTCTCCAGGACCTCCCGCTATGGAGTGATGCTGCCCACATTTGGGTACATCTTCCTACCTCAGCCTGATTCAGGAAATCCCTCACAGATGTGCCCAGAGGTTTGTTTCCAGCCTAAATCATGTCAATCAAGAAGAGATTCTGAATCATGTCAAATTGGCAATCAAGGAATACTCCACCTGTTACCTTGCACCCAGCTGAACTTTCTCCTGTGGCCTTGCTGTCCTTCTCTTTGACCTAGTGAAGAGTATTTATAACCTGCCTATTATAGCTATGGTCGGGACTTGGGGAACAGCCTGGAGTTCCCTGAGTAAATATTGTCAGGGAAGGGGCATCCAAGTCAGAGAGGCCAGGGTGAGACTTCTCCTGGATTGAATCTCTGGCCTCAAGACTCCTCCCTTCCAAGGCACTTGCCTAAGGAGTTACGGTGACCACAAGTCTGGCTCTGTGACTGTCTCTGAGGGCAGTATTGTGGCTGGCTCCCTTTCCTCATCTCACCTAAGTGGGTTTTGTCTCTCTTATCCAGTCTGGTGGTGGTGGACCCAGTGTACCCAGGAGGTACAGGACAGCATCTTAGGTCTCAGTGTTCTGGTGACATCAGAGGCTGATTCATGTTCAAAGCAGTGGCTGCCAAGTAGGAGTGCCCATGTCTGACTGACCCCTGTGTCTGCACACTCTGACCTTGGGCAAGTAATCTTTTTACTCTGAGCCTCAGGTTCCTTTTGATGTCAGGTGTGAACACAAATAACTTAAATCAACTGGGTTCCCTAAGGCGGCAAATGCAACAATGTATGAAAGTGCAGGCCCCAAGCCCATCTTTAATTAAAACACATCCCCAGCGTTTGTTAATGATGGCCATTTACCCCCAAGGCACTTCACAGTAATTCCCAAGTAAAACCAGACCTGTGATACTGAAATAGTAGCTGTGGGGCTGCTAGCTATGCCTGGGGTCAAAAATGGAGTGGGCACATGGGAATCTGCTCATCTCCACAGTAAGAGGGGAGAGGGGCTGTGGATGTTAGGCAAGTCCACCCTGACCCTGCTGTGATCAGAGTCCCTAACTGAGTTACCCTGTAGCCCCAGGAGGGTTCAAAACAGGTTCCTGGGAGACTGAACTCCCCCCTGAACCTGGATGTTCATGGACCAGGCTGATTTGTGGGCTAGACGGGGGGGGGGGGGGGGGGGGGGCTTCTGTGCTAGAAGCTGCTATTTCTACCTATATGACCTATCGTAGCACTTGGGGTGGGAGAGCAATAAAAAAAAAAAGTTAACTCTGCTGGTAGGCATGCAGAATTACACCGTGTAGGTTGTCAGAGAGGTCTGACACTGTGGTATTTATGTATTCATGACACTGTGTCTCCAGAAGCATCCTGACTGACAGAGGACAGGGCTGGGCAGGTATCTGCCGTGGTAAGTGTAGGTACTCAGGGGGCAAGTTCTGACCTCCTTTTCCAACACTTTTCGAGTGTGTATGAGTGTGCAGGCAGGCAGGTAGGTAGGTAGGTATTTTGCCACGATTCATTGGTTCCCAGTAGGGCACACTCCAGACGTGCCTGGGTGCCAGGCTTAGCATGATAAAGCCGCATCCAAGGACAGACGCAAGTCATAGCTGAGAGATGGCAGGTGTCATTTCCAACATCCCCACTCCTGGCCCCAGAACAACTTCTGGTCAGTTCGATGGAAGGTGTCTGAAGTTTCCACAGGCACTGCCAGATCAAGTACCACTCAGCCAGCAAAATGGAGCCTGAGCCTTGGGGTGGTAGGAGAATGCTTGCTGCTGTGACCTAGGCTCCTCAGTCAAACACACCCTTGATTCACTCAGCTAGAGAGAGGGCTTCAGTGCTCTGGACCTGGCCGAATCCTTCCGCTTCTGCTTTTGCTCAGATGGAGATGTGACCTAGAAGCTTCCTCATCCCCAAACATCAGAGGGGGTGGTGACATATCTTATCCTGAGTTTCTGGGACATTAAATTAAGAAATAAGTGTAACCCCTGTAGCTTGATTTTGCTTGCTACAGCTAGCCTCGGGGACATTCTGAGGTTTTCTGCTTAGAGCTCATTCATTCATTCATTCATTCATTCCCTCCACATAGCTTAATGGTGTCCCCCAAGGGCTAAGCTGATGATGCCTGGGCGCACTAGGGAGAACACTCTCCTTAACTGCCCCTTGTTAAGATAAAGACAGGTAAAAACACAAGACAGACCCCTCTTGTACAGTCAGGTGATACAGAATTCCAACCCATGGTTAACATCATTAGCTACTGTGGAGGATCCAAGACACTAGGCAGGGCAGCACCAATGAGTGACCCCCTAAGGTAAGACTCAGACACTAGATGACCTGACCATGGCAGTAGAGGGTGGCTGAGGGGCCATAGGTGAAGGGGCAGGAGGTCTGAAGGTCATGAGGGCTATAGCCTGTTAGCCTAACCAGGAAGACCTTGCTGGACAAACCAGCCATGGAGGAATGAAGGAGACGAAGCATGCATGATGGATGAAGGAGGGGAGGTGTAGGAGTAAAGGGGCAAGGCAGCCATGATGGGTAGGGAGGATGTGGGAGCTCTGAGTTGTAAGGACGGAGAGGATGCCTCAAGGGTTGAGGGAGAACAAAGTAGGCATGAGAAACAGAAGAATGAGAGAGCCCCTCAGGAGTTAATTCTGTAAAACCTAAAGAGTTAATTCATTGAAACCTAACTGTGACCTATTTTCTGTTCCAATTAAGATGAAGGTCCTTTGCCGAATTAAATGGGATCCCGTGCAAGGACCAGAAAAAATCTTGAAACACGCTTTCACATTAAGAGATGCTCGTGAAGGGTACTTGTGCATGAAAGCAGGGCTCCAGGCTGTGTACCCTACATCACTGGAGATAACAGAATAACCTGCTTTGCATGTGCTTTTCATCCTCCCTGTGACTATGGGGTATCCACAGACTTCAGCCACTTGCTATAACTCATTCTTATGCACATCGATTTTAGGAGAATGAGGGGCAGCCTAGGGCCCAGCTGACCCTGTGCTCACCAACACCTCCAGCCTTGTTTAGTGTTATTTTGCTGTGGTAAAAGTTATTTTGCCAAAACTATTGGAAAGTCTGGCACATGGAGAGACAGCTCTGAACACTGAGGGTTTTACCAAGGCAGCGATCCATGTGCTGTTTTCTTTGTCATGCCCGGTGGTCACCAGCTGCCAGTGGGATTTGGTCTCTGTTCCTGCTCAGCAGCCCCACCTGGTGGCTCTTCACCATGTCTGCCTCACTGACCTGTGAGGTACTGAGGCCCTCCCTGCCTTGGTTTAGAATCCAAATACCATGTCTTCTCTCACATAGCCATATATGAAGTCAGGTTCTATGAAAAGTAACCACAGTGGCAGGAATATAGGATCTTGCAAGTGATTTACACACCTGCTTCGTGGAGGAGTAAACAGAAAGCGGAGACCGGTGTAGCAATACAGGAACCTTAGTCCCTACCCCTGGGGCTTGGAGGCCTCTTGGTTCAGAGTATAGCAAATGGCAAACCTGACTTGGGGGGTGGGAGTGGGGGCAGAACAGAAGGATGAGCATGGCCCTGTGGTCGGCTCCAGAAGCTTCAGTCCTCAACACTGCTGCTTTCCTGGCCACAGATCAGCCAGCTCAAGTGTCTGGTACAAGTATCCAGTAAGACTTCTTGACTCCACCCCACCCCCCAAACTGTGGAGCTGTACCCATGAGGCAGTCCACTCCACAAGCTTATATAAGGAAGGAGCCACAGGTCCTACAGCTAGGCCAGATGGAAGGATGGTGGTCAACAGGTCAGCTCCCTTCACTGAACCCTCCCTCCTCTTGTCTCTTGCTATTTACCCTATGTGCACCCCATTAGTGTCTCATGCTTGTGACCCTAATGCTTAGGTAGGCGGGTGGGGTGCTCAGAACCCACCTGAGTAGAGAGAAACGTATTCAGAGGGGCTGGGTGGGGTCATGTTAGAAATTCATGAAACAAACATGGTAAACAATGTCATACCAGGGAGTAACTTTCCCCATACATAGCTCCCTCTGGGTTGGGGTCACTATCCTTCCAACCTCTAGGTCCTCTAAGTGATACTTGACACCTTGCATCGGATGGTGATTGTGACATCCGAGAATTTTTTTTTGCTAACGCCATTTTTGTTTCGTTTTGAGTGTGAGGTAGGGTCTCTCCCTGTGGGGCCTAGGCAGATCTTGTCCCCACTCCCCCAGGACACACACCACCTCCTCAGTTCATTCTTTATACTTTTTGAGATATTCTGTGTATAGGTGTTTCGTCCTCGTGTGTGACTGTGCACCGTGTATATTCAGTGCCAGAGGAGGCCAGATGTCAGCCCCCGTGTGGGTAGTGAGAACTGAACCCAGGTCCTCTGGAAGAGCAGTCAGTGAAGTGAGCGCTCGTAACCACCAAGTCTCTCCAGCTCCCCACCTCCCTCGATACATTTTTAAAACTTTAGACTACATTTCAGGGAGGTTTAACCCATTTTCTGCATTCAGTTCTAAAAGCTGGTGTGATTCTTAGACATGACATAAGAACTATAAAAGCACACATTGGTCAAGTCTGCTATGTGGAGGAGAAGTATTGAGCATCCTTATTTGCCTGTTTCACTTTCCCAAATGCCTCCCCTACAGCTCTTGCTGGTTTACCTGTTCTCAAATTAGTTCTCCTGATGACTCAGTCGCTCATCCTCTGTTTTAGCTCAGTTGTCTGCAGAGTGTGCTGTGGCATTTCTACAGTCTTGCCTGGATCAGCAAGATTCAGGACCCCAAATGGCAGGTCCACTAGGCTTCAGTAGGCTTTCCTGTAGAAAGGAGATGTAGTGGGTCCAGACCTGTTAGTGAACTGTCTAGTGTGCGTCTGTTCTGAGCCCCTTTTCCCTGCTCTGGCCCCTCCCTTCCCAAGCTCTGACTCCACCCTTCCCCTGCTCTGGCTCCTCCCTTCCTTTGCTATGGCCCCGCCCTTTCCCAAAGGTGGTCAGCTCACTTGTTCTAGATCTAGACCAGGACTCCAGGAAGGAAGGATTGAAAGCTAGGACCCAAGCCTAAGGCTCAGCCAGTGATGGACTTCAGCTCAGATGGGTGTGTCCTTTGTACTGTGCACTTTGTTCCTTATGCTTGTTATTTGAAGTCTAAGGATCTGACTGGCTTTGAAAATACAGGACAAAAAAAATTCCTTTAATCCTAGCATTCAGGAGGCAGAGGCAGGTAGCCCTTTGAGTTTAAGGCCAGCCTGGTCTACAGATTGAGTTTCAGGACAGCAAGGATACACAGAGAGATCCTGTCTCAAAACAAACAAACAAACAAACAAACAAACAAACAGGACAAACTGTAGTCTGGATGCACTTCCTGCTTATGGCCATGCAGACCTGCCTCCTAGGAGTCTGTGAGGTGCAGTAGTTTGGTGTATCCTTAGTCTACAAGGGCATTTGATACACAGTATCAAACTACAAGGGTAGGTACACAGTAAATACAGTGTAGGCAAAGTCATCAGGTACATAGCAAAGATATGAAGAAGACAGATAATTGGTAATAATAGAGATACACAATAGACAATAAACACATTGCAATGACACAGGACAGATACACAGCAGATACATAATGGGCACATGGCTAATCAATGAGCCATGACTATCCCTGGAGAAGGCCTCTGACTGTGGAATCCAGGAGCTAATCTCACAGGGGAGGGCTGTAGACCTAGCACTGCCTCCAGGTTAGTGGAAGTGACTTTAATTTCTGAGCCATGTGGGTGGTTGTTACTAGTTTAGGGGGAACTGTTTGATACCCCCAGCACTTCAGCTAGCTCTGAAGTGAATCACATTGGTGTAGAAAGCAAACCTTATAACAGTTTTCCATGTGTTCTCTCTTGAGGCCTCTCTCAGCAGCTGGAGCTTCTCAGCAACCAGCAGGTGTGCCTGTGTTGAGACAGTGACTGGGTATTAAAGTAGCACACACTGATTGAAAAGCACTATGAAAACAGAGGTGCAGATGAACCTTCTGCCCCTAAGAAGCTCTAAGAGGGGAATACCAAGTAGAGGGCAGAGGGACTGGGGGTGGCACAGCTTCTTTCTGTAGGGCTCCCGGCAGCAAGGAAGAGGAGCAGGGGCAGCTTCCCACTTGGAATATCCAGACCCACTGAGGTTGTTTCCTCATTTGTGCTCACAGAAGAGAGCTCAAAGGTGATGTTTACAAACTCATGGTAAGGGAGAAGAGTTTATTGCTCCAAAATGAGGCTTTCTGGGAAGAGCGGGAGCTTCCCAGGCTCAGCCTAAGTGGCCTGGTAGGACAGGCAAGGGACTTTAAGGTTTGACACCCTCCCCCTAACCCCCAAACAGAACAGAGGGGGACAGGCTTGTTCATCATCTGGAGGTGAGTGGGGGTGAGGCTCAAGCTGTCAGCTGAGCATCAAAGGTACAGGCAACTTCAGCTCTTTTGCAAAAAGCCTGGCTTAGTAAGACTGAAGGGAGGCTGTGAGCAATGCCACGTAGATGCATGTGCCCACCCTGAAGCTACAGTGGAAAAGCTGAGTTCTGTCAGCCAGAAGTCACCCTGACCCCAAGGCCGCACGTGTACAGGTGTCAGATGCATCACCTGATTACAAAGAATTTGTGTTAGAGGATGAGAATGAGCAACCAGAGCAGCACCGAGCTGGCAGGTGACAGCAAGGGCCACGTAGAGGTCACATCTTGGCAGTCTGTACCCTCCACAAAGGTGATCACAGCTGAGACCTGACAAAAGGGAGGAAGAGGATGATCCATCCAGACGGGCAGAGACCCATAGTCAGCCATTGAAGCCAGGCATGGGAGTGAGGAGAGAGACCAGGCCTGTCCTGGAGAAATGTTACAAAGTGGGAATAGCTTTATCCTGGGTGTGGGACAGAAGACTGCCTGGAAGTTCATGTGAAGGATTCAGCACTTGGGGAGCGTGGGGGTTCCAATAAATTCCTTCCCTTCATGGTCAAGGACCAGTCACCATGAAGGGTCCAAGAGGAGAAGCAGGCCCCCAAAGGTGGTGGCACACACCTTTAATACCAGCCCTCAGGAGGCAGAGGTAGGTGGATCACTGAGTTCCAGGATAATACGGACTACAGAGGAAGTTCCAGGACAACCACAGCTACACAGAGAGACCCTGTCTGAGGTGCTGTGGGAGTGATTGACGGAGATAGGAAGGTGGAGGAAGATCAGTAGATAAGGGGGTGTGGACAGGTGAATGTAGGGAAAGGGACCAGGTGCCATCTTCCAACAGAAGAGAATAGCTTTGGGGTAAAAATGTAATCCTTCATGTACGGCCCATGTGTTACAGCCACGTCAAATCCCTCAAATTGTCATCACATGTGCAGGTGTGTCAACACATATGTAGTGTTTGTATTGTAAACAGTCAATACAGAGAACTATCCCAATTCTACATGGATCCGCCTGCCTGTTCCTTCCCCTTAAATAGGCACTCCTTCTCACCTCCCATCCTGTCACTCACCCACCAGTTCCCTGGGTGTAATTTTGGCATTTTCCAGCAAGTCATAGAAACAGAATCCTGCCACTCAGGGCATCAGAGCTGACACTTCACTGTACACGAGCCCTGGAGACGTACCCCAGGTTGCTGCTGTGTGCTCAGAGCTAGCACTTTATCAAGGTCATGGGTGGCTTGCCCACACCATGCTGACCATTCCCCAGCCAATCACTGGGCTTGGGCATTGTGTCCCTCTCCTTCCTGTTGCAGGCTGCATCTGGTCTTGTGACTGACTCTACAGTGTGTGAGCTCCTACCCCCATGAGCCGATGAGTGTGATGTCCTTACATTGTTTGCTTTTGTTGTGACAGAGTGTTCTGGGGCATCTTGTGAGACACTGAACCCAGTATTGCTCTTCTGTCAAGGCTTCTTTGGGGTGGACCTCTAGAGGTTGGAGTTGCTGGGGGTGCCCATGCAGTGACTGCTAATGTCTAGTCTCTACATGGGAGTTTGTGCTTCCTCTCACATGCACCAGCGAGGAGGTTGGAGGTTCCTGCCACGGTGCTGTTGCTTATTCTAATTTCATTTCTGTTGCTGTGATAAAATGCCCCGACAAAAAAGAAATTTAGAGGGAAAAGAGTTTCTTTTAGCTCAGTGCCTAGCATCCAGGTGCCAGGAACTTCAAACAGCTACAAGCATCACCCACAGTCAAGAGCGGAGAGAAACGATGCTTGCACACTCACCCTCCTGGTTTCTCCACTCTCCTACAGCTCAGGACTCCCTTGCCTAGGGAATAGTGCCGCCCCCAGTGAGCAGGATCTTTTTGCATTATTAAGACAGTGCTGGACAGACAGGCCACAGGCCGGCCTGATCTAGATAATCCCTCCTTGAGACTCCCTTCCTAAATTCTCAGTTGTGTAAAGTTAAGAAAGCTGACCTTCACAGGACTTAATGACATTTGAGAGTGCTCTTTTCTCTGTGTCTGTAAAAACCCTGGGACTAGGAGACACATCCCATTAGAACTCTCAAGAGGGCATCATGGGTGACACCACAGGACACCCTCCTGACCTCCCGGAGCCTCATGTCCGCCTCATGTCAAGCCCAGTGTGAGAGCCTCCTTTAATTTTAAATTTATTTTCTTCTCTTTCAAGACAGTTTCACCTCTATAGTTTAGGCAGACCTTGAACTTGTGAGCGCTGGGGTTGCAGCTTCCTTTCATTTTTTTACTAAACCAGTTAAAACCAGTTAAACTTGGCGGGGGGGGGGGGTCATCTTTGTTGATTCATAGATCCTTGCCTGCACACCAGAAGAGGGCATCAGATCTCATTTCAGATGGTTGTGAGCCACCATGTGGTTGCTGGGAATTGAACTCAGGACCTCTGGAAGAGCAGTCAGTGCTCTTAACCTCTGAGCCACCTCCCCAGCCCCTCATAGATTATTTTTTTTATGTAATTGGAGGCTGATGTCCTTTTTTTCCCCCAGGTTTTATTTATTTGTTTTCTTTTTTCTATTTTTTTCTATTTTTCGGAGCTGGGGGCCGAACCCAGGGCCTTGCGTTTGCTAGGCAAGCGCTCTACCACTGAGCTAAATCCCCAGCCCTATTTATTTGTTTAGATAGGATCTGTAACTCCTAAATGGAGCATGATGGCCTCCGACTTAAAGAGATCACCTGCTCCCACTTTTTCTCCCCTCTTAATTTTGTCTGTCTGTCTGTCTGTCTGTCTGTCTGTCTGTCTGTGTATAGTTATCTGCATGGGGGAGCAGTTGCTTGCAGGTGTCAACTGCTGCTGGAGCTGGACTTTCAGGTGTCTGTGAGCCTAAGTTAGGTACTGGGAACCGACTTGGGCCCTATGTAAGAGCAGTGAGCATTTCCCCTGAGCTGTCTGTCCAGCCCCCAGCGTCTTTGGTCTGTGTTACAAACCAAAAGCCTTTCCTCACAATGGCTTGCCCATCATTCTGAGGATGTCTCGGGGTGAACGTAAAATGAAATTTTTATGCTTAGTGCTTCTTTTTAAATCCTGCTGAGGAAATGTCCCCCTAGTCCAAGGCCGCTAACAGATTCCGCCATTGTGGGCGTTAGTAAGAGTTCTCCAAGTACTAGAAGGGAGTTTTCTAAATAGTTGAGGTGTGAGGCTCTGGCTTACTTATTAAGAGCCGTCCTTCCCCGTACACTTCAGTGGGCCCGTCACAAATGAGGCTGTGGGGCCTCTGAATTTCCTCAGCCTTCTCACCCCAGCGTTTTGTTCCCACACCACACTGCCCTAACTACTCAGGCCTTGTGATCAGTTACCTGCGATTTTTTTTTTTTTTTTTTACCTTATAAAGTCTTTCAGTTTTGTTTTTTCCTTAAAATTGTATTTGACTATTCTTCATCTTCGACAGTGTCTATACGAAGTTTACAGTTGGTCTGTTAGTTTTCAGAACACCAGCCAGGATGAAGATCAATGGTAGAGTACTGCCTAGTACACTCAAGACCCTGGGTTCCATTCCTAGTAAACACACACACACACACACACACACACACACACACACACACACACACACACACGAGCTCTCTCTCTCTCTCTCTCTCACTGTCCTAGCATTTGGGAAGCTGAGGCATTAAATCAGGTGTTGGACTACATATCACATATCAAGTTTGAGGCCAGCCTGGGTTATGTAATACCCTATTTTGTTTTAAGTTTTTTTATTTATTTTTTATTTATTTATTTAATTTTTTTTTTTTTTTTTTTTTTTTGGAGCTGGTTACCGAACCCAGGGCCTTGTGCTTGCTAGGCAAGCACTCTACCACTGAGCTAAATCCCCAACCTTGTTTTAAGTTTTATTTAAATTACAGGTGAATTTATGGATTGGTCTGGGAAAATTGTTATGTTTTCATTGTTGAGGCGTGTAGGATCGGGTATCCATGACCATGTACTTATGCCTCCGTCACGTTACTTCAGCGTAATGATCCGATAGATTAAGGTTGTAATATCTTAATGCTGTTTATTATAAATTTTTGTGTCCTGTTTGATCGTACAGTTGTGTGTGGAGATTTGATCTTTCTTTTTCCTTTCATTTTTTTCCCCTCCTGTCCCACTTCACAGACCTGCTGTAACGGAGTGTGGGTTCCATCGCACATCCCGTAGCCACAGTCAATTCATCAACAAAGGGCAGTTTTATTTCTTTTTTCCCTTGTTGTCCTAGCACATTGAACTTAGCAACGCAGGTCAAGTCTGTTCCGCTGTGGCCGACTTCAGGGAATAGCTTTTAAGATCCACCCCTAAGGATGCCGTTAGCAACACGTTTTGTTGTCGCTGTGTTTGTTGTAAACCCCCTTTATCAGAATAAGGAGATTCTGTTTTTATTTTTCCTTGTGAACGTTGTCACAAGCGATGCTGTGCCACCAGACTGCTTCCATTCTCCTTCTGACATGATAGACGTCTCCTCTTTTGTCCTGCTGATGCAGCGAATTATATCAGCCGTTTCTAATACTGTCTGACAGGACTCCTTTAGTGTACATCACCCATCTCATACTTCAGTAGATTCAATTTGCTAATGTGGTATTTGGTGTCTTTGTAATTACACTTATGAAAAGTTGTCTTAGTCAGGGTTTCTATTCCTGCACAAACATCATAGCCAAGAAGCAAGTTGGGGAGCACTTCCACATTGCTGTTCATCACCAAAGGAAGTCAGGACAGGAACTCACACAGGGCAGGAACCTGGAGGCAGAAGTTGATGCAGAGGCCATGGAGGGATGTCACTTACTGGCTTGCTTCCCATGGCTTGCTCAGCTTGCTCTCTTATAGAATCCAGGACTTCCAGCCCAGGGATGGCACCACCTACAATGGGCTGGGCCCTCCCACCCTTTCCCTAATTGAGAAAATGCTTTACAGATGAATCTCATGGAGACCTTTCCTCAAGGGAGACTTCTTTCTCTGTGATAAGTCCAGCTTGTGCCAAGCTGACACACAAAACCAGCCAGTACACTGAGGGTTGAGCTCACACACACACACATATATATACACATATATATACACATACACATACATACACACACACACACACACACACACACATATATGTATACACACATATGTGGTGTCTGCAGAAACTGCAGTGTCTGATTCCTGCCTTTAGTGCTCTCTCTTAGCCCTCTTGATAGACATTTATCAAGCCCGGCTATCTTGTCAAATGGACAGATTCTTGGTTTTGTTTTCCGATTTTCTTTTTTTTTTTTAAATATTTTTTAATTTATTCATTTATTATATATAAGTACACTGTAGCTGTCTTCAGATACACCAGAAGAGGGCATTGGATCTCTTTACAGATGGTTGTGAGCCACCATGTGGTTGCTGGGAATTGAACTCAGGACCTCTGGAAGAGCAGTCGGGGCTCTTAACCGCTGAGCCATCTCTGCAGCCCCGATTTTCTTATATGCATTTGGATTTCTACTCATTCTTTATCATTTCCTTCTTCAATGTTCTTTGGGTTTAAATCGCCGTTCTTTGATTGTTTTCCTTAAACACACTGACCTACAGTGCGCAATCCTCCTGCCTCAGCCTCCCACGTTCTGGGATCACAGGTACACACCACCACACTCAGCCCATTTGCAGTTTTCTGTCTTTGGAGACTGATGCATAAAGTATATTTTTAATCATTCCCTCGTTTCTACTGTTCACCTTCCAGCCTGATAGTTTTTCCTCTAAGTGTGCTTTAGCCATGCCCCCGAGTTTGGAACAGCCATCGTCCTGTAGTTGGAGATATTTTAGCTTCTTTTGCCCTCTTTCTTAGACCCAGATTGGAGGGGTCTGTTGCTTTGTGCTTTTGAGACGAGTGTTGCTCAGACTGGCATGTGATCCTCCTGCCCCAGCTTTCCATTGTACGATCCAACAGACCCTGTGTCTTAGTTATTGTCATGATAAAACGCTATGACCAAGGCCACTTATAAGTAGAAAGCATTCACTGGGCTTACAGTTTCAGAGGTTCAGTGTCCATGTTGGTGGAACAAAACCATAGTGGCAGGAACAGCTGAGAGCTCACACCTTCATTCAAAAATAGGAGGCAAAAAGAACAGCTGGATCATCGATAGTCTTTGAAATGCCACACCTCCAACAAGGCCACGCCTCCTAATCCCTCCCAAGCAGTTCCATCAACTGGGGTCCAGGTGTCCAAACATGAGCCTATAGGGGCTATTCTCTTCCAAACCACCACAGCCCACCTAGGTTGTTTATTAAATTGCTAGGCAGTAGCATCTGTGACTGCGGTCCAGTCTTAATAGCCATAGAGACTCACTGTGCAGGCCCGGTACATGGCTACTTCTAACGTGCTCCGTGCACAAAACAATGCACAATGCTTGTGTTGAACAGAGTATTCGGATGTAGTCGGTCAAGTTGGTTCACATCGCGTGCGTGCGTGTGTGTCTGTCTGTCTCTCCATCTGTCTGTCTCAGTGGTTGAGAAGGATGTGTTGAACATCTCCAGGTTTAACTAAGTTTTCTGCTTCTCTCTGTGTTTTTTGTTGTTTCTTTCCTTAGGTGTTTTGTGCTAATGTTAGCAGTATAATGATTTAGGGCACTGCACTGCCATCCCCTACACACCCCAGCACCTGACAGCAAACCCAGGGCTAAGCATATCACAGCTTTATCACCAGCCCCCCTTTTTTTAATCTTTAAGTTTTGAGGCAAAAATCTCATTTTGTATCTCGCACTGGCCTGGATACTCTGATTCCTCCTCTTTTAGCCTCTTAAGAACTGGGGTTCTGGGGTTCCATACAGGCTCTACATACTTGGGCTCCATGTCTTGCTTTTTTTTTTTTTTTTTTTTTTAAGATCTATTTATTATATATGAGTACACTGTTGCTGTCTTCAGACACCAGAAGAGGGCATCAGATCCCATTGCAAATGGTTGTGAGCCACCACGTGGTTGCTGGGATTTGAACTCAGGACTTCCAGAAGAGCAGTCAGTGCTCTTAACCGCTGGGCCATCTCTGCAGCCCCCCATGTCTTGCCTTTGTTGAATGCTCTCAACCTCCTGAAGTGTCAGTCTTCAAGACAAGAAGTAGCGCACATGTCCCTCCACCCGGACAGACTTGTCCCATAAACCCATCGGAAACGGAAATTACTGTAAGTTGAAATTCATTTGGCACCGCTGACCCATGGAGCTTCTCCATTGGTTCACCCCATGAGTTCAGGTAGACTGGAAACTGTTGCTCTCTGCCACGTCAAGAATCCCCCATTAGCCAAGGGAACATGCTAAGTCCAAACCAGATTTCCTGCTGAATTTGTATTGATCTCGCCCCGTAAAGTCAAAAAGTTCTAAGCCGGCCCATCGTAAGCTAGAGAGTGTGATATATCCTTAAATATATAAAGCCCACTTACCTGAAGCCTCATTTGCCCTATAAAAGAACAGCCATTGAGGTTGCTATGTGTGTGGTGCTAAAGCGGAACTTACTGTCTGCATAGTCTATTTTGGGGGATTTTCTCTAGCTCCCCACCACCTACTGTCTATATAGTCTATTTTGGGGATTTTTCTCTAGCTCCTGCCACCTGGGCATCCAGATCTGCAGGCACTCAGGTCCCATGTACGAGACACCACAGTATTTTCACAAAATCATCCCATACCCTCCCGTGGACCTCACCCATGCGCCTCCACAGCCCCCCCAGTGTGCGGTCTCACCCCGCCCGGCTATGACAGTTTCCCCACCACCTGAAATATTCTTGTTAGTAATATTTTTTTTAAACCACAGATTTGCGGACAAGTAGTTATCTGGGCTTTGTTTGTGCAGCGTGAGTTTCCCTCCCGTAGGAAGGAACTGTGTTTCCAGCCCTGTTTAGGCTCCCGTTATGCAGCTTTGGATCCCCACCTGAGTTCGCTGAGTCAGGTGTGACAAACATATTTCAACTCACAGCATCTTCAGTATCTGAAGGGTTTACTGGGACAAGGCTGTATCATGGTGGACAAGTGCCCTGCTTTTCCTCTAGAAGAGCAACGTTTGCTGAGAATGGAAGCCCCCTGCGGACATCACTGTGCCCTGGCAGGCACTTTGTCTTTTCCTCTAGCTCCTGTTCAGAATTTCTGTATCCTTCCATTCCGTCAGCCCTGGGAAGGAGTGAAGGAGAACGAACCTTAGAGGTCGGGGTGCTGGCAGGATGGAGCAAATGTGCTTTGCATTCAAGGACATGAGTTTGGGGAGTCTTGGCGTGAGATCCTATGGGCTGAAGGTTTGTGGGCCCCCTCGTTCATATTCAGAAGCCGTGCTTCATCGCAGTCCTCTGGAGGTGATTTGGGTCATGCTGGTGGCTCCTCAAGGAGGTTGGCATTGTTACAAAAGAGACTTTGAGAGGCTGCTCTCACCTGACTCCCCACCAGGAAGGACATAGGGACATAGTCGCCTGCCAGGAAGAGGCCTCACCTGAACTCAGCCCAGCTCCAGATAGCCTCTGGAACTATCTGAGGAAGAATGTCTGTTGTGGAAGAAAGTGCCAGCCCTTGGCCCTCCTTGGTACCCACATGGTAGACACAGATCTCTACGTCCATCTCTTGTCTCAGTACCTGAAATGTAGTTCTTGTCTCCAGTCAGACATCCGAGAACTGAGCCCCCATCATCCCACCCCCGGCCCCTGGTTTCCATATAGGCCCTAAAGGATCAGAAAGGCCCAGCCTGCCTCCACGGTCCCTTTCCTCCAGTGTGGCTTTGGTTTTTCCAGCTTTCGTCACTCAGCCTCGGTTGGAGGCTTAGACTGGTAGAAACCACATGGTTCCTGTCTGCTGCTCTCAACAGCGAGTCACATTCACAGTGTGCCTCCTCTTGAGCTCTCTCTAGTAGCAATGCCAACGTGTTTGCTCATCTGTGCCCTGCGTTCCGTCCGTTGCTGGCTTCATTGAGTTCCTGAGCTCTAGCCTTGACCCTCAGATCTAAGGATTTGATCCAGTCCGTTGACCCTGGGGGAGGTGGGCGGTGATCTGCTTGCTGTATGTGCGTTTTCTCCTTGACAGGAGCCACACTCAGCACAAGCTCATGGCCAGAACTACTTGGAAGTTAACGATTTTCTATTAAAAAAAAAAAAAAAAAAAAAAACTACTGGTCAACCTCCAGCTGGCCCTCTCAGTTTGTTATCATAGTGCACTGGCTTCTTTGCGTCAACCAGTGCAGTAAAGCGTGATGACTGTCATGTGCTGAACTTTTTCAAGGTCTCTCAGGGTCAGGTCATTCTTTTTAATGTTTACAGGTCAGGAAAGGACACTCGTACCAGGTCTCCTGGGACCCAGAGGCAGCCCGTCTTCCACACCCCTGTCTGTCCATGGTGGTTCAAGGGGCAGCATCTAGTTTCTGCATCCCCAGGATCTGTGTGGCCACTGTTACGTAGCAAGCTGACGTACGGCTCCCCACACAGTTTTCCATTCTGAGACCCAATCCCTTAGTCCTCCTCTGACTGCCTGCCTTCTGATCCTGTCTGTCCCTTGTGAGGAGAGGCTCAGGCGTGGGCAGAGGCTTTCCGTGAGGTTTGGCCAGACACTTCCAAAAACCCGGTCAAGACCCAGTCAAGACGTGACCATCCAGCAGAGGGCCCCCGAGATCCAGCCACGGCACTGCTGTCCACGTGGACAGTTTTCCCTCCGGAAGGGGCTGCCCCTGCCTCACACCAGTGTGATTCTTACTCTTTCCTAGTCTGGGATTTATTTCACCGCTCCCCCAGATGGCAGCACCTCTTCCTGTAGGCTTCGCTGCAGTACCCCCCAGAGCCTGTCTGCAACGTCTTGCTGCTGGGGAAGGCATCTGGTATCTTCCTGCCCTCCTGAGACCCAGAGACCTCAGTGCCTGGTTACCGTCAGAGGTCAAGGGACCTGAGAAACAAGCTCTAAGTCCCTTGTCCTTTCCCCTGTGAGACAAAGTACCTCACAGCTTTTCACCCATGACGTGGCCATTCCATCCCAGAGTGAGGGTTCTGATGCAGTTTTGATGCCATGGCGAATAGATACAGATGACACTGACAGGCGGTTATTGTGGTTCTCCATGACCCAGACTCACCCTGCCTCCTTTTGGTCCCACTCGGTGTGTGAGCAACCAGGGTGACCCATCACATCTAGTCAGCCAGTCTCTCTCTCTCTGTCCTTGGTCACATGGCTGGACCTGTGCTGGCCACGGACATCACTAGAATACATTTCTCTTGATTTAGTGTAGGTGATGGATGAACAATCTCAAAGCTGGAGTGGGCGGGACTGCCAGGATCTGTGCCCAGGGAATAGGCAGTAAGTGTACACTCCCAGGAAGGGGGCCTCGTTCCTCTGTTCTGCCCAGAAAGGAATTCAAAGCTGGAAGGCTGACTCCAAAAGGAACCCACCAGCCCCGGTTCAGTTTGCTTCTTAGCTTTTTAAATGTTTTCCTCAGCACGTATCAATCGTGCATAGTAACGGGCTTCATTACAACAGTTCCAAACATGTGCGTAGCGTGTCTTCCGTGCATAACCACCCGCTGTTTCTGTTACCCTCTCTCTGTCTGTTTTGGTTTGTTTTAGATGAAGTCTTGCTAAGCTGTCGAGGCTGACCTTGGACTCACAACAGCCCTCCTGTCTCAGTCAATGAAGTGTCAGGGCCAAGGGTGTGTGAGCCACCATGCCTGGCTTCAAGGCTTATCTTCCTCCTCACACCAGTACCTGGGTCCCTTTCCAGTCCTAGTGGTCCTAGTGACCAGGGTTAGTCCCCACTGAAGCTCATGCATCACACTGGGGACACTGTCTCATTGCCAGTTTTCCCACCACACCCCCACATGTGTCTGTGTTTCCCATCTTCCTCTGAGCAGCTGCAGTTAGTGAGTTTCTCACCCATCTCTGGTGCACCATGGATATTCCCTGCAGATGAAGGGACTGGGGCAGCTCCTCTGGGTGGCTCAGACATTTGGCTGTCTCTTTGCTGCACGGTTTTTCTACACCCTCCAGTGCATTGTGGTCGCAGAGGGACACACCCTGGGCACAGAACGACGGAGCAGCTGAATGGGTGGAAAACCTGCGTGGGGGCCGTGGCTGCTCCCCCTGCTCACAAACAAGCCGGTCTCCCACGCAACCGTAGCTTCCCACGGTGGCAGTTCCCGTACCTCTACCCAGGCCTGTTTCTGTGATTTCGGCGTACTTCTTCGGTTACCTTTGAAAGCACGACTTGTGTAAACCTTACTTTCAACTGGGAAGTGGATCAGCGGTGAGAAGCAGGAAGTTTTAGATGGGATGGGAAAGTCCCTAAGGGGAGTAGGTGAGTGTACGCTCTGATGGCTGGCGGTGCCCTACCCCGACCTGCCCACCTCTGAAAGGGCTATTTACACCCTCACCGCTGCCCCTCCCCCCACTCCTGGGATGGTACCCGTGTTACAGTCTTTTTTTTTTTCCCAGAGCTGAGGACCGAACCCAGGGCGCTCTACCACTGAGCTAAATCCCCAACCCCCTGTGTTATAGTCTTAAGCCCGAATGAAGCACCCGTGTGGTCGTGGAAGAGTCTCAGCACAATCCTGCCATAACTGGACATTTGAAATTCTGGGATAAGCTGGTGTGTGTGTGTGTGTGTGTGTGTGTGTGTGTGTGTGTGTGTGTGTGTACGTGTGTACATGTACGATGGAGAAAGACAGAATCCTGGCAAAATCATCATCGTGACCCTGAGGCTTAGACGTCCCAGTGTCCATTCTAACCTGGGGGGGTAAGGGGCCTGTACTCCAGAGCATTCGTCCCCGTGCTCCGTGGACCCTCTCTGGTCTACCAGAACCTAACTGGCTTCTTGCCTTTGCTGACCACTGGCCTGGGGATACCACCACTGGGCTCTCTGGGAGACTTAATCGCTAGCACATGGGTGTTGCCCTTTGGAACGTTGCACAGTACGTGATACATCCCACAAGTCGGGAACCCTCCAGCTTTACTCTGATCCGCCACTGGAGTTCAGCCCACCTGCTTATCCCCAAGCCCAGAAGAGGCGGGTTTGTGCGAAGTCAGTTGATCGGAGCTTTAAAAAAAAAAAAAAAAATGTGGGTTTTTTTTTTCCACCTTGTCAGTGCTTAAGATGCTAGGTTACCATGGAAACAGAGCTCGTTAAGATTCCTGTGACCAGCCTAATTATAGAATTCAAAGACAAGCATAGAGCTCCTGGAGGTTGTCAGAGTTTTAAGGCTGCAAGAAAAGAAGGGTAGCCCACACACTCTCTAGGACTTGCTGTTCACCATGTGCCAGCCAGCACCCAGGGGAATGGCGGCTGCGTCCCCAGTGGGCATACGATGCTAACAGCTGTCACCCAGAGTTCAGGCTTCTTCTGCAGCCAAAGTTTCGCCTGAACACCTGCATTCAAGACACACGTGCCAGACCACCATGGATAGCTCTTAGACTGTGTGCATGGAGCTTCCCACAGCCCCAGCAGGCTCTGTCCCCACCCCACCCCAGCCCTTCCTTATAGCCTGGGCTTACCACATCGTCCCCGGAGTAGATGGATTTGCCGGGGTAGTAGGTGCACAACATCCTTCCCTCTTGTCTTCAGTAAGCTAGACGCACCCATATCCTTCTGGAGCCATAATGGTGACCGCCACTGAGGTCAAGAGTGGAGTTTCCATTTTCCAGGCAAAACCAAAATCTGAAAGCACAACTGGCTCACATATGGCAGAGGTAGCTGGATTCCCCCAGGCCTCCAAGATCACAGCCCACGGGCCCAGAAAACCCAAGGGAGCTCTGCGTGGCTTCGGACGGGGCCACGCTGCTTCTGGGGAACCTTGTGGCAAATCTGTACAGTTTGAAAGTTTGGGTTTTTGCAGCCGCAGCCTTTGTTGGCAACTTGGGTTTCTAAAAGCCAAGGTTGTCACAGCCCTGCCTCCCCTCCCACAAGAAACCATAGGTAGTTAACCACTGGGGAATGCACCTTATGTCTCTGGCCTGCATCCCTAACACCAGCAAGGTTATTAAGAGTAAAACCTTAGTCCCAGCCCCAAGGAGATGGCAGTCCATATACTGTGTGGGAGTCGTGGACGGACATTGGAGAGATTAAGGAAATTTGAACAATAGGTACTGTACTGTGCAAAGCTTCCTTTTTCGAGTCTCTGATTGTGACTAAGGTAACGTGCTAAATGAGGTGACGGTGGAGGAGCCCAGCCAGAACGTCTTCAGGAAGCGCCGTGCCCTCTGTAGGTTTCAGAAACCTAAAACAATACCTCATCGGAGGAAGCTAAGGGGGCCTGACCAGCACAAGGCCGGAGAGGCTAGATGCGGACCCCACCCTTGGTTGGCGTGGATGAGAAGCAGCACAGTGAAGAGACACCGTGACCACGACAGTGCATACTTAAGAAGGAAGGCATTTAATTGAAGCTTGCTTACAGTTTCAGAGGTTTTAGCTAGTTACTATCGTGGCAGGAAGAATGGTGGCGGAGGCAGACAGACAGGGCTGGAGAAGGAGCTGAGAGTTCTACATCTGAACCCGTAGACAGCGGGAAGAGAGAGACGCTGGAATTGGCTTGGACTTTGAAACCAATGAGGTGCTTCCTCTAGGCCACACCTATCTAAACAAGGCCACACCCCTAACCTATTCAAATAGTTCCACTCCCTGGTGACTAAGCATTCAAATATATGAGCCTATAAGGACCATCACTGTTCAAACCCTTATAGTCACTAACTGTCCCACTGCCTTTCTGGCCCCTTAAAGTAGACCAGGACCTGGACAGATGACCTCAGCAGTTAAAAGTACTTACTGATCTTACAGAGGACCTGGTTCGGCTCCTAGCATCCACATGTTGGCTCATAACTCCAGTTCCAGGGAAATTGAGTCCTTCTGGCCTCAGTGGACATCAGACATGTGCATAGTCTGCATGCTTATGTATACACATGTGTATATGTGTGTATTTATATAAATACATATTTATGTGTGTGTGGGTGCATGCAAAACACATACACCATAAAATAGATTTTTTTTAAAACTTAAAGTATAGTGAAAGGTTTCGGAGTGTCCATTTTTGACATGAAGGATCCGCTGGCTGTTTCTGCGATTCCTTCTTGCTCATCCGGTTATTGTCTTCCTCGGGCGTGAATCAAGACACCCTGGGGCTCCCCTGATTTACCCGGGGTACCCACAGCCACAGTGTGAATTACTTTCCTGTGGAATGCTGGAGTGCGAAGTTCTCCCAGAGAGCCTTGTGTAAGTCAGGGTCTTCCAGAGACGCTCCAGTGGACAGAACTGGTCCACAGGAATATGGAGGCTTAGGGAGTCCAAAGTCATCAGGGTAGGCTTCAGGTCAAGCACAAAGGATGGACTTCAGTCTTTTCATTGGGTTGACTGACTAAATGAAGCCCATCCATGTTAAGAAGGGTCATATTTAACAGTTAACCTCATCCCTAACAACATCCAGAACATTAGATCTAGCAGACTTTACACATGAACTCTAGAGGTCTACCTCTTGTTGGGTTGGAATTCATATGCATTTCTCTTTAAATAAAATTCTCAAATAAAGACACACTTCACTCTTGCTGAGCAGGACAGGGCTGGGTACACAGCCACATGCATTGCCCCATTTCCTCAGAAGGCAGTCCTGGCCTCTCACTGGACTGTATACCACTTTAATGCCCATTTCTCCATTCTCTCCTCCCACAATTTCAGCTTTTCCTTCTGAGGTGGAGAGGACAACACTGTAAGTGTCTATGGCTTCCCCAGAACCTACCCACCCTGGCAGAATCCTGAGCAGTCTGAAGTAGACTGGCCTCCACAATTACCATTCACAGCAAGTCCCAATCTGCAGTGCAACCCAGAATGCCTGAGATGGGCAGAAAGCAGGTTTTTATTTCAAAACAGAAAGCCCGTCAGCCTCTGGTGAGGGCCTGGTGCTGTGTTACACAGCTTGCTAGTTTGTATCTTTATCCTTTGTGAAGCCACTGACGCCCGAGTGTGGAGAGCCCCACTTAGAACTAACTTCGTCTGATCCTAATCACCTCCTAAAGCATCATCAGCCGTAGCTTTGCTGGTTGAGCCCAGACCATAGCAGAAGTGAGGAGAGATGGAGGGGCAGAGAGATGACTCAGCAGTTAAGAGTCCTCACTGCTCTGCAGAGCCCCAGGTTTGGTTCCCAGCTAACTGCCATCTGTAACTACAGTTCCAGGGGATCCAATGCTTTCTTATAGTTTCCATGGGCCCCCGTGTCTGTGCATATCCACTCAGGCACACATACGTGCACATCAAATAGAAAAAAAGTGAAACTGGGTCATTGGGATGACTCAGCAGGTGAAGGTGCTTGCCGCCAAGCCTAATGACTTGATTTTGATGCCCAGATTCCACGGGGTGAAAAAAGAGAACCAGCTCCTTCAAGTTGTCCTCTGGCTCACGCGTGTGCTGTGGCGTGCCCCGACATACATACATACATGTACCAAATAAATAAATAAATCTTAAAAAAAAATAAGTAACTGGGATGTGGGCCAGCGGGTTGGCTAAGAAAGTAAAGGTGCTTGCTGCCAAGCCTGACAACCAGAGTTCAATTCCCAGAAGCCACCCAGGTGGAGGCACAGAACCAGCTGCCGCAGGTTGTCCTCTGACCTACACACATACACCCACAACATGTGCACAAGCACACAAACAGTAAATAAATAATTTAAAAAGCATTTTTAAAAAATCTCATTGTTTTTTTTTGTTTGTTTGTTTTGTTTTTGTTTTTGTTTGTTTGTTTTTTTTTTTTGAGATTGGCTCCCTTTGTAGCCCAGGCTAGCCCTTGACTTTTCATTCTCTGGCCTCAGCCCCCTAAGTGCTGGGATTACAGGTGTGCACCCTCTTTTGACTGGCTTGAAGCACTCTCAGATGCTCGGGAACCACTGTGGGAGCTCTCTGCAGGCTGGGATGGAGGAGTGATGGAATGTTTGCAGCCCAGGAGCAAGTGTTCCTCTCCACAGACCTGATTTTGTGCCAGCTTAGGCCTTCCCAGAAACATGAGCGACAGTGGTCCTAGGACCCTCCTTCAATGGCAGATTGTGTGAGATTACATTGGCTAATCCCAATGTCCAGAGAACTTCTTGTGAGCTGACTAAGTTTCTTATTTTCACTGGTTGGGTCTACCTATCTCATTTGCTGTCTTCTGGGAAATGCCTATTCTTCCTTCCATGTTTTCTCTTTATTTCTTCTATGTGCAGGATGTGCATGGTGTGTGTGTGTGTGTGTGTGTGTGTGTGTGTGTGTGTGTATACACACTCACATATATAGAGGCACATGTGTATGTGGGAGTATATACACTTACACATGTACATGTGTAGAGAGGTGAGGCTTTGTGCCTTCTCGCTCACTCTGTTATTTATAATGAATGTATACACACACACACACACACACACACACACACACACACACACACACGACATATGATATACATGAATTGCCACTTCCAGCTAACCAGCTTGCCCCAGGACCCTGGCTCTGCCTCTCGCATGCTAGGATTTCAAGTGTCTGCTTGGTGTTAACATGGTGGGTTCCAGGAATCCAAACTCTAGCACTCATACTTCTGCAGCAAACGCTTTCCCCACTGAGCTGTCCCCCCAGCCCCAGCGTGCGTTCTTTTGTTGGTTGTAGGCATCCTTTAGCACCGGCTACGAGGGTTGGCTTGTCAGCTTGGACCCGTACTTGTCAATGTCCAGATCTGCTCACCTCCCACTCTTAGCATCTCCAGAGCCTCCCCACGTTCTCTTCCATTAGATCTTTGTCTTTCTGCTACTCATGTTCACTTGGCACACAATATCTGTGTGGCAGAAGACAAGGATCTTAGTCCATTCAGACACCATAATGAGGCACCCCAGGTCTAGCATCTTGCCTTCCCGTGATGTAAGTCTAGAGGACCAGGGTCAGCAGCCAGCGCATGGCAGTCTGCTTCCAGAGCTCAGGCAGCACCTTTTCGGGTGTCTTTAGGTTCTGGAGAGCTAGCGCTGTTCTCCCCTTGGGGAAGCCCTAACTGGGACCTATCCCACCCCATACGGTCTTTTCTCCTTAATCACCTTATCAGCCCCGTGTCCAAATACAGTCTCACTAGGAATCAGGGTCCAGCGTGTGTGTTTGGGGGATGGAGTCCTCCCTCAACAACAATGAAGGCCAGGCTTTCTTGATATAGGTGACAAGGCACCGGGGCAATCCTGGTCATTTGTCACTTCTATGTTGGAAACCTTGGGGCTATTTCAGAGTCCTATTTCCAGGTAAATGTATCCTCTTGAGGGCTTCCTCATCAGCCTTGGTGTCTGCTAGGGCTCCTTAGATTCCTTTCACTTCCCTGTAGTCTAGGGAGGCATTAAACTTCTCTTCATTGTTTCTCAGCGCTATGATTGAGTCTCTGCCTCTGTCCCCCGCTCATAAAGGACAGCAAGGCCCGTGACTGTTGGAAGCAAAGACTTGGCTCCCTGGGCTAGGTTTTCCAAATGTGGGTGGACCAGGGGAGCAGGCCATACCCCGTCATCATGGGCTCACTGGGGGATCATCAGAATGGTGGAGCAGATAGCCTCTGGTTTTACCCCGCCACTAGAATGTACCTTGCATGGGCCTGATGCCCCACGTGACTGAGGTGGGAGGGGGGGCCAAGGCTGGCACCACCTCTATCCTGGTCTCATCTGAGGCTGGAACCCTAGAGGGGTCACTGGACAATGCTTGGCCTCTCTCAAGTGTCACTGAAGCTGCACTCTGGGAGCATCAGAGCCACGAACAGAACCCGTGAGGGAGCTGCCTTTGGGTGTGTCCAGCGAGCCCCATGGCTATGTGGGCTTCATTCTTCCCGAGCTCCCAGAGGAACCTTGGCCTGCAGCTCCTCATGGAATCTCCCCCCTTTAAATAGAGAGAGGCATGCTTCGCAGTTGCTGTGACCTGGTTTCAGTAGTTTCCAGTCAGAACTGGCCATTTGCTTGTTTTAAAAACATTCCGTTACACTTTCCGCTAAGGAATAGTCTCTGTGCTTTGCCTCGGCTCCTGAAAGTCGCTCTTGCTACAGGATTTTATAAAAGCACAAAGCTTCCCATTGAATCTTGTGTTTCTGGAGGTTTTGTCTCTGTATGCTGGCCTCATGGCAGTTGGGTGTTGTGGAATGGAAAGTGGCTCTGGTCGGAACATCAGTGGCGTCTTTTAAAAAGAGTTGTCCTAGCACGAATGGCGCACGTCACGGAGTGATGCTTGGGGTAACTGTGGACTCAGAGCAAATATTCAAGAGAGTTGGACCCTTCTCTGCCCCGAGGTCTGTTGGGCTAGGGGGAAATCTTAGGCCTGGGTGAGTCACTGAAACGCTAGCTGTCCACTTTCCCTCCTTGGATGGTCATATGTAAATATCATGGTCCGTTTGAACCTTGTATGGAAAAAGGGGCCTGGTTTTCAGAAGCCGCTCAGAGGTTGAAGGAAAGCCGCCGGGAATGCGCAGTCTGGGAGCTGAGTGGCCCAGACCCAGGGAACTGATATCCTGCTGCTGCTGAACCCTGCCTGTTCTACGGGATGCTGGGTATCTCCACTACTGTCTGGGGCCTCTCCCACCTGAGCTGCCATCTCCAGCTGCCACCAGCCGTGAGGTCATGAGAGTTGTGTGAGGAGAGGTGAAGGGGAGCCTGTACGCAGGAAGCCTGGTCAACTTAGTTCTGACATCCCTCAGCCAGGACTAGAGCCACCACTCCAGCCACCTAGTCAGGAACAGCCTGTCCCCATCTGTACCCAGGGTCCTGCATTACTGGTGCTTCTTCCTTACACGTTTCTCCCCCGTCCTTTCTAGAGTCCATCTACCGCCGTGGAGCCAGAAGATGGAGGAAGCTATACCGAGCCAACGGCCACCTCTTCCAAGCCAAGCGCTTTAACAGGGTAAGTGTCCCCTTTCCAATGGCTCCCTCACCACGGTCACTTCCATCGCTTCTACAAGTAAAGAGAAGGGGGCGGGGAGCATCCTTGCGGGGCTGTGCAGGGCTGGACTTCCTTCAGCATGCTCTGGAAGGAAATCCTGAGCTACCAGCTTAACCAGTACGGCAGGGCTGTGGAGATGAGCCAGGGGCTACTCTGAGCCTAAGGAAGTTCTTCCCCAACCACTGCCGTAATGGCAGCCGCTAGCTATAGCAAGTGTGGCTGTGTCTCGGCTGCCCTTTCCTCTTCCTGATTACACAATCCCTGCTCGCCGTCACTGGCCCCGAGGACGAACCTCGCAATGCTGCCAGGTGTGACCTAGCGAAGCCCGCCTGACCGTTTGAACTCGAGGTGCTTCCTGTGGGCTGCAAAGGTCTCCTTGGACCCGTACAGTCCCAGAGGCCTCCACTGTCCTGTCCCATCGCTCCAGCAGCCAGTCCTCTCTGAGTGACACTTGGCTTACCCAACCCCCTCCCGCCCCCCAAGTCTCTTCATCTTGGTGCTTCTTTGTCCTCCGGTGTGCAGTGTCTCGGTGGCTCTGCAGCGACTCCTTTCACAGCAAAGGGCAGTGCCCATTCTCCGAGTGGTATGGGCCCCGTGAACACACGGGCACCTACTTTTGCTATAGAATGACCCGGAACCATCATACTCAAGTGCCACAGCCCAGCTAACCCTTGTACTTTTCCACTGTCTGTCCCCGTGCTGGGAAGACAGCTTAGCATTGAGTGACCACAGGCCTAACAGTTAGGAGCTGTGGCAGCTGAGCTGTGGAGCACCCCCCACTGCCTGCCCCCAGCCCTGTTGCTCCTTATATAAGAGTCCCCTCTCATCTGATTTCCCCGTCTGAAACATGCAAATGCTAGGAAGAGGGTTGGAGAGGGAGCACAGGGGTTGAGTCAGTGTTGTCATGGTGTGAGAGCCACGTGGAGGCCACTGCACCTTCGAGGCAGCCACCGACCCTCCCTTGCTGCTCAGTCTTGTTCCTGAGCCACAGGTCACACTCTGGTTTCTTCTCAATGCACGTTAGGTTAGGTGAGACCAACCACCATGGATGTTAACCAGCTTTCTCTGTACACCTGGGCGATTGTATGAGTGTGAGCTGCACCTCTTGCACCTGTGTACTGGGTTCCCATCATGCATTGGGCACTTGGGGCTGCCGTCACCCCTATCCCAGGAGCTGATGAGGCTAGAGTGGTAGAGGGCCGGAGGAAAAGCTCCTGGATGACTGAGTATATATACTTGATCTTAGCCAGAAAGGCCAAGAAGCAAGAAGCAGAACCGTAGACAGCGTTGGGCTCAGGAGAGACGTGGACCAGGTGCTGCCTAGAGACTTCCTGGAGGAGATGGTTTCCCGAAAGCCAGCCTGGAAAGGATGTTGGGAATCCAAGATACAGCAGGCACAGGAGAGCCCAAATAATGTCAGGGTACACTGAAACCCAGGCTCTCTCCCATCCCATGAAGACGTTCCTGGTACTCTCCACGCCCTGCACATAGCAGGAACATCTGAACACTGTTGTTCACTGTGAGAATAGTTTGTTAAAAGAAGGTTACTTGGGGAGATATTGGCAGGGGGCTGGGGCAGGTGCAGAGCCACAGTGGACAGTAGAGGAACCTCAGACTGCAGCTCAGCTTTGGGAGGCCTAGTGTCATCAAGACAGAGGTTAAAGGGGTGCCAAGCGCTATCACGGGGTGCCCCGAGGACACCCAGCAGGGCTTGTTCATGGAATTTTACAGTAAGCCAACCAGAGAGCCAGGGTGGAAGCTATCTGCCGAGAATTTGGAGAAATGGAGACATCTGTTCTCAGAGAACCCAGTGCCAGCCCCCACGTTTGTCTGTGAAACACTGACCATCTGTGCAACCAGGTGCCCTCTCTCCTGAGAACCTGTCCCTGACCAGAGCAGGAGTCTCAGGACAGCCCAACACCCCGCCTCTCAGGGTGCTGGAGAGGAATCTAGGAGGACTGATGTGATTTGTACTCCTTGCCCTCCTTAATGGATGACAAGTGGCTGAGATAAAGCCCATCCATTCAGCCATCCACGCAGCACACAGGCCAGGGCTCAGCATCACCAAGAGGCTCTCACCGTCCATGCTCAGTCGTGCAGATGGCTGTGCAACCTGCATGTGTGTTTGGGTGGAGGCCAACAGCTGGCATCAAGTGTCTGCCTTTGCTGTTCTCCTTAGTTTGTTTGTTTTAAGATTTTTTTTTCATTTATTTTACGTACGTGAGTACACTGTAGCCATCTTCAGATACACCAGAAGAGGGCATCTGATGCCATTACAGATGGTTGTGAGCCACCATGTGGTTGCTGGGAATTGAACTCAGGCCCTCTGGGAGAGCAGCCAGTGCTCTTAACCGCTGAGCCATCTCTCCAGCCCCACCCACTTTAATTTTCCAGACAGGGTCTCTCAGTAAACCTGGAACTCACGATTCAGCTAGAATGCCCGGCCAGCAAACCCCAAGGGCCCTCCTGTCTCCTTTCCCCAGTGCTTGGATTATAATCACGTACCACCGCACCTGGCTTTCTCATGCAGGTGCTGGGCGGCAGACTTGGGTCTCCATGCCTGTACGGCAAACACTTTACCCACCAACTACGCCATCTCCCTAGTCCCTTCTTCATTGGCTAACCAGAGACCAACGTGTGGATGTGAGCCCTATCGGTTCTGTGACTCCCACGTAGCCGTGTGTTTGCCCTCCGAGCTCCCTTTGGCTTTCAGAAGGGAAACGTTCCACTACAAGATCCCCCTCCTACCCCCCAAAGAGGATCTGTGAGCGATGGGGCCTTCATCCGTGTGACACAGAGGGGATCAGACCTGTCTTGTGAACCTTAAGCCTATCGTTTCTAGTAATGGGGTAGGAACTCTCTGTCTATCATTCTCAAGATGTTGGTTAAGGAAATGGAAGATCCAAGCTTTCTTGCCCATAAGTCGCAGAGAGATTGAGGTCAAGAACATTACAAAGACTAGAAGTAATGTGGTCTCCCGGGAATAGCAGGGGAGTGGGGATACACCAGGCAATTCGGTTTTCTTTTTTTTTTTTTTTTTGGGTTCTTTTTTTCGGAGCTGGGGACCGAACCCAGGGCCTTGCGCTTCCTAGGCAAGCGCTCTACCACTGAGCTAAATCCCCAACCCCGGCAATTCGGTTTTCTTTCGAGTCTAAACAAATTAAATGCAGACCCCACATAGGAAATTTGTCTGCGTATATACAGGCGGGCATGTGCGTTTGTGGGAGGGTGGGTGAAGCGTGTGCACGTGCGCGTGCTTGTGTGTATGTAGGATACTGTTCCTCAGGTGCCGTCCGTCTACTTTTTTTTTTTCTTTTTTTCGGAGCTGGGGACCAAACCCACCGTCTACTTTTTTAATTGGGATATAGACTCTCGCTGGCTGGAATTCACAGCTAGGCTAGGCTAACTAGCTAGCTTCCGAGCCCAGGGTTCTGCCTGCCTCTGCCTCCTCAGTTACTAGGATTTTCCCCCCTCCCGTAAATGATAGAAAATCAAACTCTGGTCTTTGTATTTCTAAGGTGAACACTTTACACACCAAGCCATCTCCCCAGTCCTAGGGGAAAAAATGTGTATAACGAATAAAACCTAGAGGAATAAAAGATCAAAGAACACAATGGTTGGTTGCTGTTTGTGACTCCTTGCAAGTTACCTTTTTTAAAAAATATATTTTAATTATGTGAGTCAGGGTGTTTCGCCTGCACCCGTGTCTGTGCATCATGTGCATGCAGTACCAGCAGAAGCCAGAAGAGGTCATCAGATCCTCTAGAACTGGAATTCTAGATGGCTGTATTACTGGTCTTCTCCAAGAGCGACCAGTGCTCTTAACCTCTGAGCCATCTCCCCAGCCTCTGCAAGTCAGCTCTTGATAAATGTTAGGACCAAGCAGAGTTGTGAGTGTCTAACGAGTGTGATTGCTTACAAATGCAGACAGCTTGACCCTTAACGAGTATTTTTGAAATGCAGACATTTTTCTCAGACAGTGTCAAGGTCACTGGACGGCATCACTGCCTGTGTAAACTAGAAAGTGGGGTCTGGGTTAGCCCCAGAGTGAGGTCTAGAACCTATTCACTCTACTTTTCTCTAAAAGAACCTACCTCCTATAGTCAGCCCCATGATGAGTTTACCAGGGACAACTGTAGCTTGGGAGCCCAGCTCTCTGTGATGAGCCACCCATAGGAAGGACCCAAACCACAGCAGTTGCTGGTTTTTTTCTTGTGATGGTCACCAGCCCTGGGCTGGTACCCATGGTCCCTGTGCTACAGGGCGGGCTGGGTGGGTGATACTTCTGTCATAAACACATAGGAAGCAGCAGAAATGTTCACCAGGGTCTCACGAAAAGAAGCCTCTTGGAGTGGGCAGGGAGACGGGCTTAGGTAAGCCCAAGTATTTCTTCTAAGGTCTTTTGTCTGAAGCAAGTAAAACAGTTAACAGGCGTGTCCTGTAAAAGACCAGAGTCCACCTTTTCAGTTTTTAAGGGCGCGTGTGCCTCTGTCACAGCCCTCAGTGCTGCCATTGTGACTCAGGACCCCCAGTTAGTGCGCCAATGGGTGCAACTGTGATCCTCTAAAAGCTCATATACAAAAGAGGGTGGGGGGGTAGCGAGCTAGGGTTGACCTTCTGCTGTGGTTTCTGCACCCTTTTACGGGAGCTCAGAGTTGGTGTTTGTTCAAATAATTGAGGCCCTGAGAGAAATGGATTTGGGTCTTCCTATGAGCCACGCACTACCCAGGTAGAGCAAGGCAGAGGAACAAGGAATAAGTCTTTCTGAGAATTCGAAACCTCACACTGAACCTGACATTCTTTTTTTTTTTTTTTTTTTTTTTTTTTTTTGGGGTTCTTTTTTTTCGGAGCTGGGGACCGAACCCAGGGCCTTGCGCTTCCTAGGTAAGCGCTCTACCACTGAGCTAAATCCCCAGCCCCTGGACCTGACATTCTTACAGCCAGAATTTTACCCCTAAGAGGGTCCAGCCAAGTAGCGCCCCCAGGTGGCCAGCAGAAGCAAGAGCAGCCCCTCCTCTGAAGGCAGCCTGGAAGGATCCTCACAGATAGTGAATCTCGGACATCTGGGCTCACAATCAGCAACTAAAAAAAAAAAAAACCTAGTAGGAAACTAAGCCTTCTGGTCAAGAGCCAGCAGAAACTGAGACAGAAGGCTTAGCCTGACTGAATACGAGATGAGCGTTTGATATGTTTGAAAGAAATTAAAATACACGATTGAAAAATGGGAGCAAGAAACAAATTGGCAGCGTGTGAGGCAGACTTTTTAAAATGCTTTTATACCATTAATCTATTTCCTGCGAGTTCCGGAGAATAGAGACCTGGGGCTTTGGTTTTCCTTTTTGTCGTTGTTTTGTTTTAATGGCACGTTTTCTGAAATGTTGATGATTCAAGTATCGATTTTAAATAGCCACCAGCCGGGCGTGGCGGCGCACACCTTTAATCCCAGCACACTGAAGGCAGAGCCCCGCATCTCTCTGTGATTTTTTTTTTTTTTTTTTTTTTTTTTGTGGCCAGCCTCTTCAACCTAGTGAGTTCCAAGCCATCAAGGCCACACAGAGAGACCCTGCCTGTCTCAGAAAAATTAAGAAGATAAGATGGGGTGGGGTGGGGATTTGAGCTATTGGCACAGTTTTGGCAGCTCCCCTAAGAAACATACGGGTGAGGTCTCAGTCCAGTCCATATTGGCAAGCCCATGCTGTTCTTGGTCAGCAACTTCCCTTTCCTGGCCCCTGGTAAGAGTCGCTCTCCTGTCCTGTACAGACCTGTAAGCACAGCACTGGGGAGGTTAAGACAAACCTGGGCTATATATCAAGACCTGTCCCCCAAAGATAAGAGAGGCTTGGGATATAACTCCGTACATCTCTGGGGATACCTCTCAGTATGCGGAGTGGCTGCCCTAACATAGCCAAGTCCCGGAATTCCACCCCCAGCAAGGGCCACAAGGCTTGTGGTCCCAGCACCCAGGAGACGGAGGCAGGACAATCAGAAGTTTAAGATTGGGGTGGAGGCTCAGTGGCCAAGGGGGCTTGCTGCAAACAACCATCAGAGCCTGAGTTTAGATCCCAGCACCCACAAAACAAGCCAGACAGGCACGGTCATGCATGCCTGTGACCCCGGCACTGAGTGGGACAAATGGAAGGCACTGGGGTTTTTGCCAAGATGGACTCTAGGTTCAGAGGGAGACCCTGCCTCAGAGGGAGAAGGCAGCAACGCCACTCTCGCACACTGAGTCATCCTTGAGAACATAGCAGGTTTGAGACCAGCCTGGGCTACCTGAGACCCCATGGGAAAGTTTAAAAGGAAGCCAAAACTTGTAAGAAGGCTAATAATTCTGGGACAGTTGGGGACCCTCGTCTGTGTTCATGGATGGAGGCGCCCCAAGGGCACGTGGTTTGCCAGAGGTCCTGAGTTCAGTTCCCAGCAACCACGTGGTGGCTCACAACCGCCTGTAATGGAGATCTGATGCCCTCTTTTGGTGTGTCTGAAAACAGCCACAGTGTAGTCACATACATAAAATAAGTAAGTCTTTAAAAAAAAACTCACGTAATTGTCGCGCAGCCATCCACAGTTTTCCAAGACAGAATGTCAGGAGCTCCTGCCACGCTCCTCTTGGCCCGGGCTGCACGACTCAAATAGAACCACATGGCAGGCACCACAGCTGAGCCCTGCAGCACAGCAGCCTCACCTGGCCTCACTCCTTCTGGCCTCCACGTGAACCATGTGAACCCAAGAAGGGAACTACTGAGCTAGCATGGGTCCGCATTCAGAAAGGCGGTGCCAGGCCCCTCTCCATGTGGTATCTTCTGAATCAGCCGCCCGAGTCTTCATCCAGTCTCTTCAGTGTGGCATGGGCTCCCAGAAGGGCTGACTGGGGCTGATGGCCGCTGTTCCCATCCGCAGAGAGCGTACTGTGGCCAGTGCAGCGAAAGGATATGGGGCCTCGCGAGGCAGGGGTACAGGTGCATCAACTGCAAGCTGCTTGTCCATAAACGCTGCCACGTCCTCGTCCCGCTGACCTGCAGGAGGCATATGGTGAGTCCGGGTGCGGAGAGGGATGGCTGGCCTCTGGGTCTCTGGCCAAGCTGACCTTGGCAATCCTTGCCCCTGTCATTCCACCGGGGTTGTGATATTGCGGCTACCTCCAGACAGAAGGAGGCCTGTATGTGGTGGGGGTGACTGTGGGCAGAGTCCGGCACAGAACCTCTCATCCTGAGCAGTGGGACCGCAAGGGTCCAGTCCTATTGGCATGCCAGCGACTGAGTTTTCTAATGCTTGCACTTATACCAGCCTGCCTGTGCTACACAGCCTGGATGTACAATGGCCCCTATCCAATTTTTGCCAGACCCGAGAGGCCTCAGACACCCCTGAGGTGTCATAGCCACATTCCTTATGACCAATAAGAGTGGGATCCAGACTGGAGCGCAAGTAGCCCCCCAAAACCACTCTCCCTAGAGATCCTTTCTGCTATGTCTACTGTAAGCCCCGACACATATGACCTATGACCCTCCAGGTCCATATTACCTTGAGATAGTGAGATGAACCCAGATGTGGTCATGAGGGAAGCCAACTCTTGAACCCAAGGGGCCATCTGTCTTTCACTAGAAGCTGCTCTATTATGACTTCAGCCCCATGGGGCCCCAGGGCCCTTAGACTGCTGATCAGAAGCCTGGCTACTGGCAAGATGTTCACAGCG
>NC_141538.1:171050000-171067500 GCF_021556685.1 Rattus norvegicus | reverse complement strand
ACAGGCAGCGCACACTAACTCATGGGCCTTTAGGTGGGATGTTGGTCCACAAGGAACTCTTGCCCTCCTCACCATATTGATCTCTGTCGACCGTAGTCTATTGTTTACACAGTGAAATTTGTTACCTTGTATCTGATTCTATCAAGATCTGTCAGGATTACAGCTCCATGAATTTCCCTTTCTACTACAGTGTATCTTTAAAAAAAAAAAAACATGTTTTTAAGACATTTGTGTGTATGAGTGTGTATGTGAGTGTATGTGTGAGTGTGAGTGAGAGTGTGCACATGCTTGTGAGTGTATGTGTAAGTGTATGTGTGTGAGTATATGTGAGTATATATGAGTGTGTGTGAGTGTACATGGGTGTGTGAGAGTGTGTATGAGTGTGTGAGTGTATGAGTTTTGTGTATATGTGTGAGTATGTATATGAGTGTGTATGTGTGTATATGTGTGAATGTGTATAAGTGTGTTTGTGTATATGTATGAGTGTGTTTGTGAGTGTGTGTATGTGTGTAAAAGTGTATGTGAGTATAACTGTGTGTGTGTGTGTGTGTGTGTGTGTGTGTGTGTGTGTACACCACACTGTGTAGTACCCTCAGAGAGACCAGGTGCTTGGGAGCTGCCCATCCTGGGTACTTGGAATTGAACGTGGATCCTTTGGAAGAGTACAAAGAATAAAAAGGAAGCCCTTTTAACTTCTGAGCCATGTCTCCAGCCCCCAACCCCATCCCTTGTGTCTTTTCTACCTTGCATCCAATCCTGTTGACACACTAAAGTAGATCACCCTGCCTGGTAGGCCAGAGACAGTACTACAGATGGAAGTCTTCCCCACAACTTTCCTCTCTGGCCTGGATGCCTTCAACATTATGCAGGGGTTTGGGGAAGGTTGGGGGGAGACAGGACTTCATCTCTCAGAACATGAGAGCTCTGGTTACAGTGCTGTCTGTTTGCTTTGGGAACTTATTATCCAGAATAGCAGTAACACCTTGATTTCAGCTCCATTTAGCTGAGAAACTTGTCAGGGGCCAGACTCTTGGGCTCAGCAAAGCTTTGTCAGACAAGTGGACAAATGAAGAGTGCCTGGCCACACCATGGTCTGGGGTGTAAGCTTTGGAGACAGAGAGCCTCCAAATCTAAGACTGAGCTTGGGTTTGATATTCCAGTGACTGCTTGCTCATCAAGCCCTGAGTATCTTTGGATTTTTGGTGGCCCTGGGCAAATGCTGGCTCCTCTGACAGTTCAGCTCGTGGCACCAAAGTCTTCTCTAAGATTCAACTACAGGACATGTCCAGGGCTTAATAGCATGGTATGGCTTTGGTAAGATATCTCAGCAGGTAAAGGATCCTGCTGCTGGGACATGGTCTTGATTCTGTCTCCAGGATCCATGGTGAAAGGAGAGAAACAACTCCTGAAAGTTGTTCTCATCCCCCTACACATGCTGTGGCATTACACACACACACATACATACACACACATACACTTATACACAGGCACACACACATATACATACATACACATACACAGACATACACACATATGCACATATGCACACACATTCACATATACACGCACACATACATACATACACATACATACACACATGCACACATACACATACATACATACACACACATGCACACACATACACATACACACACATATACACATACATACACACATGCACACATACACATACATACATACACACACATGCACACACATACACATACACACACATACACTCACACTCACACACACATATACACATGCACACATACATACACACACATAAACACACATACTCTAACACACACATGCACACATACATACACACGTACACACATACATATACATACATGGACACATACACACATAAACACACACACACACTATTTAAGTTAAAGGGAAACATATTAGAGGGATGACCGTGTTTGTAACCAAAAAGCAACCAGGGAGGAAGGGCAGAGATGGGGTCTGCACTTTGCCGGAAGGTTGATGGTTTTTCCTAAGCAAAGCCATTGTCCTAAGTTGGCCCCCGTGACCAACATCTGTTCCCTAAGTACTCTGCACTTGAAAAGTCATGCCTGGCTGTGGGATCCCCTGAAATGCCTAAGACTCCCTCCCTTCAAGGCTCTGGAGGGAGCATGCTGGCCCTGTACCTGGAGGCCACAGACTTGGCTCCTGAAACACTGGAGTGGTTCTGTCCCCACCTTTGTCTGTTCCATCTGTTCCTGTTTTGTTACAGGTCACTTCTAAAAGGGCCCAAAATACTGAGTTTGAAGTGTTGGTCCTAGGGGCAAAGACGGGGTTAGATTCCTGCAAGCTCTGGCTACAGTGTTACCATTAATCAGTCAATAAGCAACCTTGTTCTTGTGTGCAACTGCTTAAAGCCAGGAACCTAACCAGCATATAACCGGTACTTTGGGCATTATTTAGGAGTCATAGATAGAAATACATGAAGCCAGACCGTGGTGCACACCTTCAATCCTAGCATTTGGGAGGCAGAGGTAGGGCAGCCTGGTCTATAGAGTGAGTTCCAAGACAGCCAGGGCTACACGGAGAAACCCTGTCTCAAAATGGGGGAAAGGATAGGCTAATTCATACACAAAAGTCTACAGACTGGGGCTTCAGTCAGCTCAGATAGATGTGTCTGTTACAGCAGCACAGTGACCTGAGTTTGATCCTGCAAAACCCACATTTACCAGGTATGATGGTAACCCCAGTGCTAGTGAAGCTGAGCCAGGAGGATCCCTGAAGCTCATTGGCCAGCCAACCCAGACTATTAGCAAGTCCCAGGCCAATGAGAGACTGTCCTAAGACATCAGGCGTGTGGATGGAAACAGAAACGTATAGAGTGTGTGTGTGTCTGTGTGTCTGTGTGTCTGTGTGTCTGTGTGTCTGTGTGTCTGTGTGTCTGTGTGTGTGCCTGTCTGTGTCTGTGTGTGTGTCTGTGTCTGTCTGTGTGTGTGTGTCTGTGTGTGTGCCTGTGTGTCTGTGTGTCTGTGTGTGTGCCTGTGTGTGTCTGTGTGTCTGTGTGTGCCTGTGTGTGTCTGTGTGTCTGTGTGTGTCTGTGTGTGTGCCTGTGTGTCTGTGTGTCTGTGTGTGTGTAGTGTGTGTGTGTGCATGCGCACGTGTGTGTGTCTGTGTGTGTGTGCCTGCATGTGTCTTTGTGTCTGTGTGTGTGTCTGTGTGTGTGTAGTGTGTGTGTGTGTGTGTGTGTGTGTGTGTGTGTGTGTGTTGGCTTTATTGAGGCACAGTTTGAGTGCTGTGAAAGAGACCTTGGTGGAGAGCTTCCGAGTTCAGCCACTGGGTCTGCTAGGTGCTTGGTTCAGGTCAAATAACGTTTGGTGGCACAGACAGGCTACGTGCGTGCCCTTGTTCCATTCAAACATCCGTGGACATTCAAGCTGTCGCCACCGAGGCAAATGTGAACCAGGCTGTTGCGTGTACCTTGAAAAGTTGCTGGGTAGCCAGGCGTCTTCATTCCTGCTGGGTGTGAGGACGCAATGAGGCAGTGGGTCTCCTGAGGACTCTGGGTTTAACTTCTCAGGCAGTTCCCAGGCTGTGTTCCATGGTGGCTGACCATTTGACCCTCCTCTGAAGTGAGCGAGGGTTGCAGCTCACCCCACCCTCTGCCCCTGTGTCTTTGGTGATACTTGGAGATATTCATCAGAGATGGTAGCCACTTGAGATAGGAAGTTTCTCTGTGCTTTCTTTTAAAAAGCAGACGTCTGTCTGCAAAGGGCAGGAGGAGAGTCATTGTTCAGACGTGTGGATGACAGTGAGGCAGGACTCCCACCCAGGTGCCTGTTGCCACGTGTACAGTGCCGTACAATGTATGTACATACATGGTGGGGTGGAGAGGAATGATTTCCTGTGGAAACCTTCCCCTGACAGATCATCTCAGTCACTGAAATGGAGCCTGTGGTCCAGGATGGAGGCCTGCCCACTTGTAGGAAACAAAGAAACCTTTCATATCATCCCGTACTGCAGAATCACTGGCTGGGACCCACACTTGGGACGAAGGGCGTGACACAGAGCCTCTAACTCTCAACACGGCCATACCAGCCTTTGTGCACAGATGGTGGTGTGGGTGGGGACCCATAAGAGCTGACCCAGTGCCCCCCCATATGTATGGGGGGCTTATCCTTGCACACCCCACTGTCTCTGAGATTCCTTTCCCAGCCTAAGCTCCAAAACCAGAGGAGAGCTTTGGGAAGTAGCCAGCCAGACTCGGCATAGCCAGACGAGGTGATGGAGAGATGCAGGTTGCTGTCCCAGCAACAGTGAGCACTTCGGTCCCTTGAGAGAGCATTTCTAATGTTGCTTACTGAGGACCACTGTGGGTGAGCTCTCCAAACCCCAAAAGAAAGACAAAATGGCAGGAGATACGAGGACTGCAAGACCCCGATTGCAGAGCCCTTGACACAGTCAGGTTCCAGACAAGCATCCCTGGATGCCTCACTCAGACACAGGATGCCTCATTCAGAGTCCCCAGCCCTGTGTCATAGGCTGTTCGGTTCTTCCATATCTAGGGCCCAGGCAGGGGCAACCATTGAGTTGTACAACTCTGTGTTGATGGATTTGCCTCTGCTCTGTCCTGGATTCCCACTCAGGAGCTTTCTTCTTGGGAGTCTCTATCAGCAGTCAAATTCTGGCTGGGGTGTGGGGGAGTGGAGGCAGCCAGTCAGATTGGTAGTCAGAGGAGGTAGCCTCTGTTGTCAGGTTGTCAGAGCAGCAGTACGGGTGACCCTTCAGATAACAGGCAGTCCACAAACCCAGAAAGAAGTGGGAAGAGTGGGAGCGGGGAAGAAAGGCAGGACCAGGACCTAAAGGGTGATGCTTGCTTGCAGGCCACCCATGGTAGATGTGTGAGACTCAGGAGGCAGACAGCCTCACCTGCAGGGGCCTGCACCTGTAGCTCAAGGTGGGAGCAGGGAACTTTCTGGAAGCCAGGGTGCACCATCAACATTCCTGGTCATTTATTCGTTCACTGTCTTATTCGACCGTGAGGGCAGGTACTTACCTAGACCCTGGAGATACCGACTTACCCTTTTCCCGGTCACACACTTCTGGGTGCAGGTTGGTAATGTGAAAGCCTGTAAGGCTAGCACTGTTACCCCGCCCCCTCCCATTCCTGTCAGCGCCCAGTGACCACTGGTCTCTCTGCTGTGGTTTTGCCTCATCTCGGAATTTTAAACAGGATCACAGGCCACATCAGATTTCTTCCATGTTTCCAAATCCATCCATGGTGTAACGTATGTGGCTGCTTCCTTCCCCCTTTTAAAGACATGTTTCTGTACGTCTGAGGATGTGCAGCCATACCTGGGTACCCAGGCACACATCCTCACGTGTGCACACTTTTGTGCAACAGCAGCTGCTCTTGGGCTCCATTCCTCGGGCTCTGTCGACAAGGTCTCTCACTTGCTTGGAACTCCTTAAGCAGGCTAAGCTGACTGGCCAACACCTGCTAGACTCTCCTCCTGCCTCTGCCTCCCCTGCTAGACTCACAGCTGTGCCAACACAGCCTCGTGCATGAGTCACTGCAGACTGACCTCAGGTTCCCTGCTCCTGTGATAGGTAATTTACCGAGTCACCTCCTCAGCTCCTCATTACTTGTGCAGCTACACAGTAGTCCAGTGTTGGATAAGCCTCTTCCCTTAGACATTCCAATAAGCCTCTTCCCTCAGACATTCCGATAAACCTCTTCCCTCAGACATTCCATTTCATGTGCCTGTACAGGCGTACATTTTCCTTTCTTTTAGAGACACACCTAGGAATTGTGGGACGGCCTTTCTTATGCTGGATCAAGGTTCTATCCTTCCTCCTAAGGTGGTCCCTGGACCACTGAGCTACAGACCAGCCCTTTGTGTGGCCATGGGGGCTGTTCTCTAAGGTGGCACCTCTTGTCACCATCCCACCAGCTCTATGCAGGGTCCCCAGAATCTCCAACACTTGGCTTCCTTCTGGCTGCACGGCAGAGCATCTCCTGGGCCTAACGTGGCTCTGACAGATGCTTCTTATATATACAATAGCCAGGCTTCGGGCCAGTGTGGGTGTCTTCTTGGCTGTTTGACTGTGACTGCTCGGAGCTGTACCTGGAGGTCTCCCGCAGGCTTTCGAAGGGAGACTTGATGGGACCGAAGTTTCTGTTGTCGGTGAAGTACTCAGGATATTGGGATTATCAATCACCCCTACCGTGGTGATTGTGTTCACAAGTCCATACCAGTGACAAATTCACACACTCGAAGGGTTTCCCAGGTATGTCTCCATCTGTGCCTACCTCCTGTTTCCAGTGTTTGTTGCTGGAACTTGAGGTGGTTTGAATATGCTTGACCCATAGAGCGCGGTACCGTTAGGAGGCGTGGCTTCGTTGGAGGAAGTGTGTCACTGTGGGGGTGGGCTCTGAGTGTCAGTTTTCCCCTGGATGCGTCAGATCAAGATGTAGAACTCAGCTCCTCCTGCACCATGCCTGCCTGGATGCTGCCATGTTCCCCCTTGATGATAATGGACTGAACCTCTGAGCCTATAAGCCAGCCCCAATGAAATGTTTATAAGAGTTGTCTTGGTCATGGTGTCTGTTCACAGCAACGGAACCCTAACTCAGACAGAGCTTAACATACCCTGTGGTCAATGAGTCTCAAAGATGCACCCATGGACGTCACTAGACTGGAACTTCCTGCCGGGTACCCCGCCGCCTGCTGACAGCTCAGGAGGTGGCTTCTGCAGTGAATCAGTCATATATGCTGACCCCAAAATGCTCCGTCTGACCTCAGATCTGCCTCCCCTAGACCATCTGTGTCTATGGCAAGAGCCACACAGCATGTGAACATTTACCAGTGGGTTGGAAGGACATTGCTGTCCTTCCATACCAATGCTGTGGAAGAACAGGGCTGTTGTCGTCACACGTGTTCCCCAAGGTTCCCTTTGCTGGCTCCAGTCTCTTCGCACCCAGGCTCTCACTCTGCACCCATCATGGCTTCTGCTGGAAGTTCTCCTTTCTAACCCAGAAGCAAGTGTCTTAAAAAGTCCCACCTGCAGGCCCTGTGAGGCGCTGCAAAGCTGTGTCAGCACAGCTCTGCTCTGTGCGGTCACCCTTGCTCTGTAACTGGGGTGAGTGCCCCTCCCCAAGGGCAGGGACATTCGTGCCACGTGCCACCACAGGGGTGAAACAGACAATGGTAGCCATCTTGTGATCTTCCTTATGACCTTGGGTTCTCAGAAACCAGGGTTCTCTCCCCTCCCCCACTGGGATGTGATCTCTGTGATAGTGAGTAGCATTGCCTAATCTCCGTTGGGTCCTGGGTGTGACCTGCAATTCCTCCTACCTGACTTCCTTGGAAGAGCCCAGCCTGCTGCTGCAGGTGCAGCTCTGATGGATTCTTTGACACTCTGGGGAGAAACTGGTGCCCAGTACCAGACTCTGCCCAGAGGGTGACTAACACCGGGTGTGGGTATGGTCAGCCCACCGGCTTGCCTCCAGTGCAGCTATTTCCTGGCTGTGGGACTCTGACAGACACCCTAACACCTCTGTACCTCTGTCTCCTCCCTCAAACAGTAAAGATAGTGGTGCCTAGGTGATGTGCCAGCGTGTTAGAGCAATGATAACACCTGTGCCATGCCTGGTGCAGGATCACAGGGTCATCTGGTCCCATTTCTCCTCTTCCAGGGAAATACCAGGCCGCCCTAAACCACTCAATCCCAACTCTGCAGACGCCAGCCTCCACTTGACCCATCTAGGTGGGTATGCCCCTGTGTGGGTGCTGGGAGGAGAAGGGATCTTCTGGGAACTTACAGTCTATGCCTAGTGTGGTGTGTACAGGTCTCGGAGGGCTCAGCTCAAGCCTTCCCTGCTTGCCCTCTCACTCATGGATGGAGGGAAACATTGTGAGTAGAGAGGACACTGGGCCCTCTGCCCGCCTTCCCTCTCTCCGTCCCCGGCTTCCGTGATCTGTTCTGCCATCCCCTCTGATTCCTCTGAAGGAGCTCCCCTGGAGGTGTCTCCTCCAGCAGGTACAGCCAGTCAATTAAGGTTGCCTAAATCAAGATGGTGGAGGGTCCCAGGGATTATGAACCGAATATGGTATTTCTAGTGTACTGAAGAGGCACTGTTCAGGGCCAAGCACCAAGCGCAGGGCAGACTGGCCCTAAAGAATTTCCACCTACTTTGACCCTTGTGTGCTCTACGGCCTTAGACAGTGTCGGTCACGGGACCAGCATCAGTCATGTGACCAGCATCAGCACAAACATGGGTTACTATATCCTTCCATGTCCCTCTTGGCCATCAGGCTCCATGTAGGACTCAACCACACAGACATGGGCCCATGACTCTGAAGGTCAAGCCTGTGCTGGGCAGGGGACAAAAGTCCCTGTGGCAGCCGCTGCTCTCAGAGGGCAAGCGGGGAAGGTTTGAGCTGAGCCCTCCGAGACCTGGACACACCACACTAGGCATAGACTGTAAGTCTCCAAAAGAGCCCTTCTCCTCCCAGCACCTACACAGGGGCATACCCACCTAGAGCAAGCCAGGCTTGCAGAGAGGAGACCCCCCCCCACACACACACACATACATGTTGTCTAGCAGATTCAAAAGTCTGTGTGGGACAGTGGATTTGGCTCTGGTCATTCTTTTCATGCAGGAAGCAAGTGTTAGTGTGCACCAATATGTGTCCTGTAGTCTGTGACTGTCCCAGAGTACGGGCGGTGTCCTGAGCTCTGTGGGCCTCAGTTTCCATATCTGTGAAATCGGTGTCAACACAACAATGACCCCCGACCTTGGCCCCTTGATGGTTGCCTGGTGATCCATGCAAAGTATACTGTCAGGGACTTTGGCTGGAAGCCTGGGGCAGCGTGCATATCCTCTGAAGTGAAGCCCCCCCATCACCCTCTCCTTAAAAACGACCCAGTTGTACCAATGCACACAGTCTGATTAGCCGGGTACTGAACGGTGTTTGGAAGACATTGGCTTTATGGACCCACATCCTGCACTGTCCTCTCTAGCTTAGCCCAAATCGTGGCATCATAACTCACAGGACTTTGAAGCTGTTAGGGGTCCTTGTCAGGCCTCTTGTGGTGAGCTCAGAGTTGTCGGATACCAGAGCCTCCAAGATCGTGGCTCAGGTGGGTGGGCTATGTGGCTCCCAAACCCTTGTCACCCAAAGATACTGGTTGTTGTGCATACCTGACCCAGCTCCCCCATTCCTCCTCTGCTCTCTAGTGACCTCAGCTGAGGTGGTTGCATAGAGGAATAGCATATATGTGCATGTGTATACATGTATGAATGTGTGACAAGATAAGTATGTGTCTATGTATGTGTGCATGTGTTGACACACACATAGACGTGTGCATGTGCATCTGTGAGTGTGTGCATATGTAAGAATTTGTGAGTGTGTACACGTGAGGTTTGCACATGTATGTGCTTGTACACATGTGACAATATACACATGCATGCATGTTCACACGTGACCATGTGTATAAAGCATGTGCACGTACATGTGGTGCTCATATGCGTCCTTGTGTATGAGAGAGACTGGGAGCAGCACGGTGTAAGTTGGCAGGGTGCAGGCAGTCCTCTGCTGAACTTGACACACAGGACATCTTAACTTCAGGACACCAGCTCTGTGTGGTGAGGATGAAGTGCTGAAGGGGTTAACACCCCTGGGGCTGGGGCTGAGTCCTGTTCTAAGACCAGGCTATCTTTCTGCTAATGCAAACCAGAATCCTGCAACAATCACTCAGTGTTTCTGCCACCGTGTGAGGCGCTCTGCCGCTCTGCCCAGGGAGCGTGCCAAGGGCCACGGTCACCCTCTCACCTCTTCTTACTTCAGAAATGGATGTGGAAGCTAGAGACAGAAAGAAAAGGAATTCTTGTTTTAAGTATCACGTGGGTGCACTCTCCTTCCACCTCGGAGTAGGTTCTGGGAATCGAACTTAGGTTGCCAGACTTGAGTGACAAGTACCTCTCCTGGCCGAGCCCTCTGATCAGCCCATGAGACGAAGACCCATGGGTAGAATGGTACCCCTTCCCTAAGTTGCCCGGGAGCTGCCTCCCCAGTGGCACCACCGTATACTCTCCCGTGCCCACTGCTCCAGCGTGTGACCCTGGCTCCAGGGGAAACCTTCCAGACACAGAATCTTAGGCCTGAGGGAAGGCCAGGACTGCTTCAGGGGTGAGTGGGAAGAAGGGAGAGGAGCGGAGGAAAGACTTTCAGGATTACAGGGCGAGGACCAGGAGCATCCTGTAGCATAGAGGTTTCATAGTCTAGCTCAGTGAAACACCATGCATACTGATCCTAGTTCCCTGGTCCCTGGCACTGAACCGGGGCAGTGTGGACTTTCTATGGGGCTGTTTCATGCCGGAGTTGACCCTTCCTACCTGGCGCTCTCGGCAAGTAGGTGCCACACCTGTGACACTTGTTCCTAAGCCCAACTCTCTGCCAGACTATAAATCCAGGGAGGGACTTAGAGAAGATGACATCATAGTACTAAGGACCCTTGATCACCGGGACAGGTTATTCAAGGACCCCAGGATACATCTCGCAGGACTGAAGACCAGGGTAAGAGGCCTAAAACCTTCCTCTGCCCAGGTCCTATGTCTGGAGGCCATCTCCCCAGGTTTTATTATCACTCTTGTCAGTATGTCCTTCCAGGGCAGCCTCAGGAACCTGGGCCCAGCAGTCACGGTCACCGAATGCTCTGTGGAAGTGAGGATGCTTCTGGGAAGACACTTTTCACCCTTTTCCACGGAGCCCAGCTATAGGCAGAGCTTAGCTCTGGGGCCAGGATTTCAAACTCACACACATTCCTGTTTTTTTGGAACATGTTCCAGACACACGTTTGTGTTGGCTGAGCCAGTATTTTCCTTTTATTGCTGTTGTGAGATTCAACATTCTTCCAGAAATAACTCCTGAAAAGTGTGCTTGGATACGGAACATGTGTGACCTTAGCATGCAGGGACAAGGGCTTTTCAAGGCATGAGTGCACACACGTGCCACGGCGTGTGGGTTAAAAGGCAACGTGCACACCAGTCATGGGAAGACCATGAGTTTGTCTGTGAAGGAACAAGTTGGTGTTCCCCTGCAGTGAAACCACATGGGCACTCGGGGCTGTTCCTCCCTAAAGGAGCTGGTCGGTGGCAGAGCTCCCGTTGTTGCTGTTAAAGTCTGTTCGGGTGGGCGGTGATGAAGGAGGATGTGGTTTCTGCCGCCTCATCCACGAGCCTTCAGCCCACGGAGGGTTAGACATAAAGGCGAGAATACACGTTGAAAAGGAATTTAACCACTAGCTGTCTACGAAATGCTCCCGGGAGTTCCGTTTGGCTCTGGTGGGACCGGAGCTGATCCCCACACTCTGTCATGATTAGTCATCCTGAGGCCTGAGTCAGGGTGGGAAGCCTCGCCTGGCTTGGAGCTCAGTGTCCCAGGAGCCCTTGTGAGGAGGAGCAGGAGGACCTCAGGGGTACACAGACCAGCTCCCACCTCTCAAATCAGGCAGGACAGAGGGACTCAGAGGTGCAAAGTCTGCCCCCCCTCCCAAAGCAGGCATAACAAAAAGCAAAACGGGGGTGGGGGAGGACTAAAAGGTACGCAGAAACTAGAAGGAGTCAGTTCAGGCCTGTGACAGTCACACCCTCAGGAGTCCTGCCATGTAAGCACCGGACACTCGCCCTTCTGCGTGCCCCATCTGGGTGGGAGTCATCACCCAGGGCCTTGAGGGCCCACTGTGATCTCTGACCCAGGCAAACCCCAGCTGCACCCGCACCCCTAGTATGGGTTTTGTGAATGTGTGAAAGCATTAGATGCCAGTTAGGACTGGAAGGCAGCCCAGAGGCCTCACTCCTCCAGTGGGAAAGCTCCTCGTGCAGCTGTACTGGCTCTAGCCCGGCATCCCGACACAGGAAGCATTAATGGGAGTCAATGTGTATGCTGTTAGCACTCAGTCGCGATTTATCGCCGGCCGTGGGGGAAGCACGGCTCGTGGCACAGACTCACCCACTTGAAAATAAAACGGAATTGAGAAGTCACCCAGATGTCAGGAGGTGAGACCCCTCTCCACAGTTCGTCCTCACAGTAAAACCGGGAATAGGAAACAGATCCAAGCCACGCCAAGCCGCCAGTATCTAAGGATGGTAACAGGGTGTGGGACAGAAACTGGTAGGAGCGAGGCTGCACGGTGTCACCTTGGCAGCTTTTCTCTGCACACTCCTGACAGGACCTCTTTTTAAATTGACACTGGAAATTTGGAGAGAGACAGAGAGAGTGGGATCAGACCAGAACAGTAGAGGAAGAATGAAAAAGAGATGGGAGGTGGCAGAAAGACAAAAGGAAAGGGAGGGGAGACAGGAGGGAAGAAAAGAGAGAAGAGATGGAGGGAAGGACTTAAGTCTCAGCTGAGGCTGAAAGGTGGTTTTCCTGGGGCTAGTTAGATAGCCAGGTGACAAGAGAGATGCAGGTCAGGTGCAGGTCATCTGGGAGACCAGAACAGAGACCCGAGTCACTTAGAACATCCTCCAGTCTCCATCTCTCCCCCCCCCCCTTCCATTGTGGGAGGCAGTTTCATGTGCCCATGTCTATCTCTCTGCCTGCTTTACTCCTGCCTCATCAGTAAAGGCCAGTGGGCTTTGGGGCATCCCCCATCACTGACACCCCAGTCCCAGCTGCTTCTTCTCCCTCTGCCCTCCCCGCCTCCTCTTCTCCCGAGTTCTCCATTCTTTGATCTCCTGATTCAGGTTCAGTTGCTTCATTTTTCGAAATTACCAGCCTTGGGGGAGAACACGCTGGACCTGCAGCCTCAGTCTGGCAGACAGATGGGACAGGAAGCCAGGAGTTGACTTCAGCTTTCACCCCTCCCCATCTTGGATACATTATAACAGTAGCAGCTTTAAATGTCTCCATTGCCGGTTTACCATTAAGCGATTGTAACAACAGACACGGAGAGAAACCTGTGGATTAGCCATGTCCTGAGAGAGTGAGAGGAACCGTATCCTGACAGTGGAAAGCCATAGAGACAAAACCCCACAGCCAGCTAAGCATGTGTGTCTTCCATCTGTCTGTCTGTCTGTCTGTCTGTCTGTCTGCCTGTCTCCGTGTCTCTTCCCTTCTCCCTGAATCCCTTACCTTTCCAAGTTTCTAAAAGGTCCTTACAAGGCAAACCAGCCACAGTCCCAATCAATCAAACTGCCAGGGACCCCAGTACAAGCTGGGATTTATATTCAAGTTCCAGGAAGGGGTACATCCATCACCAAGGATGCTGTGTCCGTGGATTTGAACACTGCTGCAGCAGCCAGGGTGGCAAAGGCAATGGCAGGGTGGGACTGAAAGCCGGGAGGAACTTCTGCTGAAAGGTGTGGTGCGTGGCAGGGAGACTCAGTGAGCTTCGCTCTCCCTGTTTCTGTCAGAAGTAAACCTAACTAGTTGTTCTTTGTTAGACGGTTTTTTTTTTTTTTTAACATGCCAAGAGAACATGGTGGCTGTCCCTGGCCGCCTGGAGAGGAGGGCCCCAAACGCTTTTGCCTTTTGCATTTTTCGTCTTTTTACTTTACATGGAAACTGACAAGAAGTCTCCCGGTGAGGGAAAACTGATCCACCCGAGCTGGTTTCAAAGGCTTCAATTGAGAGCATCCCCAGTGACTTCACTCTTAATCACGTTTTACTTTTCTAACCTTCCAAGCAGAGTCTCCCCCAGGTCTCTCTAGTTTACATTGATTAGAGCAGGCCTCCGAGCCGAGGCTTGGATCCATGGGGTGGGGGTGAGGAGATGCATCGGCCAGTGGCTGTGACTCTGCCTGCAGAGGTATCGGAGGGCTTGAATGTCATCTCAGGGGACAGTATCAGGCTTCCAAATTCCTTTCATCCATCAGATGAGAGAACAGTGGTGGCTCTCAGTGGGCTGGGGGGCATCCTCCTGGAGGAGAGGGCTCGGGCCACACAGATAAAGAACAGTCCCTTCTCCTCCAGAGTCAGGCTGCACAGGAATCCTCTGTCCCGGCAGGCAGGCTGGAGGCTCCTTTCAGTTCTGATTAAAGTCACAGGTCCAGGGCCCCAGCAGAATGTCCCAGCAACAGTCTGGCCCTTTTCTCCAGTCTTTTCTCATGTTGACCCCATGCCACCCACAGGGTGGGGGTGGGGGTCAGCCAAGCTGGCCTCCCGAATGCAGGGAGGTCCTTCCCCCCCAGTACCCCCCAGCCTGAAAGAGCTTTGGAATTCGTCAAGACTCCACTGCATGTCCGTCGACTTCCAGGGAAGATTTGTCGGATATTAAATGCCAATGGCGTGCATTAAGCACCGAGAGCAAGGAGCTGAGGAAACTGGGGGGAGGGATGCTGCATTGTAGTCCATAGGCAGCGGGCACCATGACCCAGCCAGGCCTGGGCTCTAGGTTCTCCATAGATTTGTGCACAGAAAGCATAGATAAACCTTGGTCATTGCTACTGTTGGCAATTTGGCTGGTGTGAAAATGTCTCTTATTTTCTTTCCTTCCTTTCTTCCTCTGTCCTTTTTTCCTTCCTTCTTTCCATCTATCTATCTACCTGTTTTTCTGACTGTCTGTCTGGATACCTAGCAATCTGTCTCTGTCTCTTTCTTTCTGTGTATGCGTGTACACACATACACGCCAGCCTGTACACTTGAGAGGAACCACTCTCAGGTACCACTCGTCTTCAAGGCCTGAAGCCCCGGGATCCACCTGCCACCACCTCCTTACCGATGGGATTACAAGTGTGTACCACCACACCTGGCTTTTTATGTGAGTCCTGGGGCATTGGACTCCTGCTTGTAAGGCAAGCCCCTTACTCAAGTGAGCCCCCTGCCCCATAGACATCTCCTGCTTGCTATTTGAGGTAAGAGACATTTGCCACCTTGTCTTTCTGTTCCAGTGGCATAAGTAGATGTCCTGTGTAGACCTGAGAAAGATGACAGGAAGAGATGGAGCCCCGGACATTCCTAGCCAGACTGTCACTGACCCTGCAGGGACCCCAGCTGACCAGGACAGACACACAGGCATGTGATCTCTTGGGACCATTCCCTTGTTGTGGCTCAGCAGGGGTTGGTCTTGGCCCACATGTTCCATAGTAGTGAAAGAGCTGTTTGAAGCCACCAGGTCTGGTGCCATTGGTCTGCCAAGAGCGTCTAGCTTGCCTTTTGAGTACTAATGTTCAAGCAGAACCATCTGTGGGCTGGATCATTCCTGCCCCTTCCCCCACACTAACCACCTGGCCATTAGATAGAGCTGTCTCTGGAAGCCCTCTGAGGACAGGCATTAGGACCCACCTCTGATCTCCTGCCTCCACCACTCTTTCCCCCTCCTCCCCGGACACCCAGGTGCCATGAGGGTGCACACCGCTTAGGAGATTATTTCCTTTAATGAAGACCCCCAAAAAAAGTTTCCAAAAGTCAAATGACAGGCTGGTTAACTTTGTATCCCAACTCCAAAAAAGATACATTTTCATCTTTGTAACGCACTAGTTAGTGGTTACTGGCACATTACATTAACTAATTTGAGATCGAATTATCAAATTTGCTCATTGCTGCTAGCGCTAATTTGAAACCTTACAATAAAGACCGGTTTGAGGAACACATGAAAGGTCGCCACCCACAGCGGCCCCGAGCGGCCCGGAGCATCGCAGCGAGCGCGCAAAGGGTTCGGGGTAATTGCAGTCATGAGTCAGGCTTGATTGAAGAAAATTATACCCCGGTTTTTCACTGCAAGGTTTTTTTTGTGTGGCTTTTCTTAAATTATGCGGTGAAACCCAATTATAAGGAAGACACGAACCGGATTTTAATAACTGTATTAAGATTGTCCTTGGAACTGCTTCCTGCTCTGTCTTGCCGGGTTCTTAACCCACGGCTCTCTCTCTCTCTCAGACCTGTGCCTGCTCCTAGGACCTGGACACCATTGCATGGTTGGTTTTTTTTAAGAAAACTATTATGTAGCTCCAATTCTTTTTTTTTTTCCTTCCAATGTTCTTTTTCCTTTCTTTTTTATTCTTTCACAACTTAAACCAGACAACGTGGGCAGATAAGACTCAGCACTTCACAGACATACAAAACTCATTTTCTAACGTGGGGCCATTAGTCGTACCCTCACCAGACACACCTCCATAGCCTTTCAACTTCCTCAAAAGACACTGGATCCCAATTACCACATACCAAGGTAAAAGTAACAAAAAATAGAATTATAAACGCTGAATATCATCTAGTTGCTTAAAGCTCACCAAGAGAGAAGACTCCTCCCAGCTCATTGAAAGACAAGGAACAAGGGGGAAAGTCACAAGCTCTCTGGAGCTTAGCACATGGCATATCTCCGTGTCCCAGGAAAGATGCAACTGTGAGCGACTGTCTGTCCCCTCTTTAGTGCTGCAGATGGCAGCAGACATGGCATGACATTTGGAGTGACAGCAAGAAATGCCACCAGTGAGCCCCTATGCTGGGATGATGTTGCCTGGTGGCCAGGCCTTATAGGACTCAGGTGGCCGACACTCCGCACCCTTGCAGGAATAGAGAAGCCAGGGCAAGGCCTTGATGTGAACTAAGTCTGAATCTTCATTTTTAATGCCGCCCGTGCTGAGGGCTGAGACTTGAAGGGGAGAAGGGTATGTTTTCTTTTGCCATCCTTGGGTTTTGTGTCAGAGTTCAGCATCTTCTGACTGGGAAGGGCTGGACTACAGGAAGACTGGCAGTTCAGGCTGATGGGTTCTGCCTTGCTCCCTCAAGGCCAGACATTGTCCTAGTCAACCAGATATTGGCTACACACAGCCAGCAGGTCACTGTGAAGAGAGAAACTGGCAGAACCACTCCTGAAGAAAGGACTCTTAGAACCAACCAATAGCTGTGCCTAGAGCACAGGGCTTGCCCAGAGACCTACTTTGTTTTCTTGGATATAGAACCAGGCAAAACATACACCACTGCCCTCTACTGATCATTAGCAGTATTGCAGCCCCCAGCCCCCATAAAAGAACATGCATGTGCCAGATAACAAGACAAAGATTCTTTAAAGATTTATTCTTTTGCAAGTTATGTCTATGTGTGGGTATGTGCACATGGGCGCAGTACTAGCGGAGGCCAGAAGAGGGCGCTGACATCATATTTGCCATTGTGAGCCTCCTGATGTGGGTGCTGGGAAGCCCACTTGAGTCCTCTGCAAGCACAGCACACACTCTTAACTGCTGAGCCATCTCTCCATAGCCCAGACAAGGAGCTTAAACTGAGACAGGAAAATCAATCACTGTCTGTTGAGACCAGGCCTTATAGATCCCTGGGGATTTGCGTGTGAAGACTCTGGGATTTGCAGCAGCATTCATTCCCTTCTTCCTCCCCTCCCCCTTCTACCTCTTTCCCTCCCTCCCCAGCGCTCTCTCTCTCTCTCTCTCTCTCTCTCTCTCTCTCTCTCTCTCTTTCTCCTCTCTCTCTCTCTCTCTGAGGTGGGCCTCTGCAAAGCTGTGTGCTGGTGAGGTACAGAAACAGGAAGCAGGTGACCAAAGAACCTGCAAACTGGCTAGGGCTGGCCTTCT